>NW_006788200.1:5015624-5036834 GCF_000442215.2 Lipotes vexillifer
GAAACCTTGAGATGAGCAGTACTGCAGAAAACAGCAGTTTTACTGAAGGATTTCATAGCCAACCAGATTCCCTAGGTCCTCAACTAATAAAGACTAAGCTGGAAAGAATGACATCTGTTCTCACCTAAAATCAGCAGTGGCAGATGCTTCAGGACAGGGTGTGAGATGCAGCATCCACCTGGACTTCTGAGAGCAGTGGGAGTGGGCAGAGTTCTGGGAAAGGGGCAGGGATGGGGAGGGTCAGTCCTTGCCTGGGCCATCCCACTGCAGAGAGGCAGACTCAATGTCGGCAAATCACTTTGTGTTTGTTAATGTATGAGCTCAAATGGCTGGTGACAGTCAGGGAAGACTTTCAAGAGGAGGCGGGACCTCAGCTGAGGCTCATGTGCAGGGAGGACTTTGAAAAGGAGAAGACATTCCAGGCAGGTCTTAGAAATAATGAGGAAGCCAGTTGAAATTAAGTGACTGATTTTTACAGCTGATTTATATTTAAATTAGCTCTGCTCGAATTAAATACAACAACTTTAGGGCTTCCCTGGTAGCGCAGTGGTTAAGAGTCCGCCTGCCGATGAAGGCGACACGGGTTCGTGCCCTGGTTCGGGAAGATCCCACATGCTGCAGAGTGGCTGGGCCCGTGAGCCATGGCCGCTGAGCCGGCGCGTCCAGAGCCTGTGCTCTGCAACGGGAGAGGCCACAACAGTGAGAGGCCCAAGTACCGCGCAAAAAAAAAAAAAAAAAAAAAAAAAAAAACCACACCAACTTTAGCATAATTCACTCTAATTCTAAATCATAAACATATATAAAAATCAGGGCTTCCCTGGTGGCGCAGTGGTTGAGAGTCCGCCTAACGATGCAGGGGACGCAGGTTCGTGCCCCGGTCCGGGAGGATCCCACATGCCACGGAGCGGCTGGGCCCGTGAGCCATGGCCGCTGAGCCTGCACATCCGGAGCCTGTGCTCCACAACGGGAGAGGCCACAATAGTGAGAGGCCCGTGTACAGAAAAAAATAAAAAAATAAAAAAAATAAATTAAAAAAAAAATATATATATATATATATCTCAAAGATATAAATGTTTGTGTATATATAAAATCTGTGTATCTGCTCAAAGATATTCCATTATTTTACACATTATATAAATGCTTACATGCATTCCAAGGACCATTTTCTGACCAGGTAACACTTACTATTTATTCCAGGACTGATACTAGCCTGTATCTGCAAGAGGTTTTAATATCAGAAAACATATTTTTAAGGTACATATAAGAAGAATCTCCATTCCTAACTGGCAATTTGTGTCCAGTGTAATCTGTTCAAATTCAACGTGCAAATCTGGGCATTTTTAAACATAATTTGAGTTTCCGTGTTTTTTAATACCTAAAGAACCAATACATGCATGTATGTTTTTACCCTTAGACATGGCATAAGCTTTGTTATTTAATGGGACAGGAAGCCACAAAGGATTGGCAGAAGACCATGACTGCCAAGCTCGGGATGGAGATCTGATGCGAATGGCCTGGGACGTGTATGGAACCTGAGATGGCCTCTTGAATTTGTGGGTGAGAGGGGGGCGTCAGATTAGGTGGGGACCAGGAGAAGATTTAGCCCAAATACAGAAAACCACAAGTTCCTCTTAGTCCTTCCCCAGAACTCCTCCCTTTCCTGGTCTAGAGTGGATGGTGACATGGGTATATGGGCTGACTGGAAGATGGGTATAGCACCACCCTCTTCCTGTGACAAAGGTCAAGCAGTACCTCCAGGGGTACTGGAGTTGGAGTCTAGGGTAAGAGGGTAGGGGTGGGAGCTGGAACTGAAAACTCCCAATTGGAACTGAGGCCAGGATAGAATGATCCTGGAGATGCCTGGAGCAGATGCATCCTGGCATCTTCACTCTCATGCTTCTAGTGGACAAACTGATAGAGGACCAGGATAAATAAGGCAATGTCTAAGGAAGAGCTGCCTTCTGAAACCATAAAGGGTGTCTTAAGCTATTCACATCTTGCCAGGTTCAGTGTCTGACTCACTATTCTTTTCACGCTTCAGGTTATGCAACTCACTCTAAATTTGTCTCCACCTTACCCTGGAAGACTTAGGGCACAAATGGGTATAGTGACTTGACATGATAAAAGGATGGTATCCAAGCCTCAAGGGACCTCCTCTGGACTCACAGAGGACCTTGTGACTGGCACAAAGATGAAATAGTAGCTATTATTATTTCTATGTTTAGAAACACTTCTCTATTTTATCACAATTGCTTGTTTAGACATCTAGTATCTAACAAGGCAGCATGACACAGCTAGCAATTTCCCTGGTCCCCTCCCAAATATCATATATAATCAACGATGTAAACAGAAAAAATACCATAAATTCCATTTTCAGTAAAACTAGAAAAGAGATATAATCCCTACCTTTGAACAATATTTCAGAAGCCACCCAGATATAAGTATAATGTCCAGATAGGCCAGTAAAAAAATATCAAAAATATGTTTCTGATAAGTGAAGGACTCCTCCTGAAGTGATAGATCAGCATTTCCTGTTCATCAAAAACTAAGGGATCTGAAGAAAGGACAGGGCACAGATCAAGAAGAAGCTATACAGGTAGAAGAAAAAAAAACAAGAAAGAAGGAAAAGCGTGTAGTGGCCTAGGGGCAGCAGGTTCCAGAAAATGCTCACAGCATTGTTCTTCCTGTTGGCAAGAGGCACTCCAAAGTGCACGAGCAGCAGAGACAGCTGATGAGAGCTGATCTGTTTCACAGAAACAGAAAGAAACACAGAGGAGCCATTTTAGCAGGAAGCCATCTATCACTGGTGACACTAAAGCAGAGTGCTTTGGGATTGTGAAGGCTACAAAAATAGAAGGGTCCCCCCACCTTTCATCCATAGGACTGCCTTTTGAATAGGTAGGCCATTAAAGTCTAACTTATTCCTATATATATATATATATATATATATATATATATATATAGAAATATATATATCACATCTTCTTTATCCATTCATTTGTTGATGGACATTTTGGTTGCTTCTAAATCTCGGCTATTGTAAATAATGTTTCTATGAACATTGTGGTGCCTATATCTTTTGGAATTAGTGATTTCATTTTCCTCAGATATGTCCAGCAGTGGAATTGCTGGTCCCCTGCATCGGCAGGCGGACTCTCAACCACTGCGCCACCAGGGAAGCCCTCCAATATTTTTAAAAAGATGCTTTCATGTTGATATTTTATATATACATATGTAGTTTCCATATGTATGTATGAAAATTATGGAAAAGACCAGCAAAACAAAACTTACCACAGAACACTCAGCAGAAAAATGGAAAAGGTGAAAATGTGTACCTAGTATGACGCCATGAATTAAAACAATCACTTTTACAAAGAAAGACAATAAAACAGTATACAAGAACTCAGAGAAGAGATGAAGGGACCACAGAGGAGATGGCATGTGAGCATTTAGGTCCCAGGAGAGAAGGAGAAAGAAAAACCCAAGTCATCATAAAAGTGAAGCCCAATTGGAAGAAGCACAAGGGAGGACCCTGTGAGAAACTCACTAAGAGAGAAGGATGCCGGAAATGAGCAGAGTGAACAACATGGAAAGGAAATAAGGAGTTACAAAGGATTAGAGAGCAAAAGACAGCTACAGAGAGGAGGCAAAGGACAGTCTACAGGTGCATAGCTGGAGCCTGTGAAGGCACAAAAGAAAACAATGGAACAGGACATATGTTTAAAATGCAATTCATTAGACCATTCCTAAAATAAAAGAAGAACTGAATCTACATATTGAAAAGGCACAGCATTAGCCAGGGAAAATCAACCTAGAATAGTTGATACGAAGATCAACTTAGTATCAACCAAGTTGTCTTTTTAACCCAAAGGGGAAAAATAATCCCTAAACACAGATTTTTTTTTTTTCTGTACGCGGGCCTCTCACTGCTGTGGCCTCTCCCGTTGCGGAGCACAGGCTCTTGGACGCTGAGGCTCAGCGGCCATGGCTCACAGGCCCAGCCGCTCCGCGGCATGTGGGATCTTCCCGGACCGGGGCACGAACCCATGGCCTTTGCGTCGGCAGGCGGACTCTCAACCACTGCGCCACCAGGGAAGCCCTAAACACAGATTTTTTTAATCAACATGATCTGTGTGCTGTTCTCCATCCTGCCTTGTGACCTTGGGCAGGTCTAAATTCAATTTCAGCACTCCCTGAGTCAGACATGCGGGGGATGCAGAGATGATTAGGACATGGCCCTTGCCTGGCGTTCAGTCTCCCCTCTCCTTATTTGTAAAAGGACAACATTTTCCATTCACTGTATCTGTGGAATTTTAATGACAAAGACCTTTCTCCCAGAATGTTCTTTGCTGGAGAGCCAAGGCTCAGTTCCAATATATGTTCATCTGTGGAATCCTTTCAATACCCACCCAGGAAGGTTCGACCGCCCCTTTGTGGGGCGTCCCCAGAGCCCTGTACTAAAAGAATTCCACTTTTATGTGCTATGTCACAACCTGTCATCCCTCCTGGACTCTGAGCCAATGCAGCAAGGATTCTGCAACAGTCACATCTGTGCTCACCCGCAGTTCCCAGCAGAGTGTCTGGTCAAGGGTAGGCATATATGCAGAGGCACAACAGAAGTAACCTGAATATTCTGAGCTAAGTGAAAACACTGTTCCCATTACCATAAAAGTACCAGGAATAAACACGGTGAAGCGGTCAAATAAGAAAGTGCCGGTGTGTGCATTTGAGGATGAGGGAGAGAGTTATAACTACCACCAAGACAAATAACTTCCAGCCAGAAGGTGACTGGACTTGGGTGGGGGAAGAGGCGGGAGAGATACACGGGTGCCTGACTCTATGACGCTAACTATATACAAAGACACACACATTGTCTTAGTGAAGCCTCAGGAAGTCCTGGGAGGGTGATCCTACGACCTCCACTTCGCATTTGAGAATACCAGGGTCGAGACAGGTTGGGGCCTTGCCCATTCTCACCTCGTCTCCCTGCCTTACACACATGTAAAGGCCAAAGCTGGCATTTGAACCCAGGACCAAATGATTCTAGTCCGTGCTCTTTATCCCACCCACGCCGACTCGCTCATGGGAAGGAAGGGCTTATTCTTCTATCGCAGATATCATACTGATTCCCCCTACCCAAGGAAAGAAATTACCAGAAAGCCTGGCAACTCTGAGCTCAGGGTTCCACAGGCTGAAGTCTGGCTCACGGGCTTACAGATTGGTGCTAACCCACCCTGCTAACACCTCAGCCGGCCTGGCAGCATCCAGGGATCCCTGGGATCTCCTTGTCCTATTTATTTGCATATTGTGATGGAAGGATGCAAGAAGGACTCCATACACTTGGTTTGTTTCAGCACCGGCTTCTCATTCCTGTCTGGATAGTTACCACTAAGTAATTTAGTTTATCTGTGTCTCCGTGAGCTTATTTGGAAAACATGGAACACTGCTTATGGAAAATTAAGCTTCATTTTCTTTGAGCATTCAGCCAATAGTGCAGGAAATGGTGATTTGGAAGTAACTGGCTTATGCATATGTAAACATGATACATTTAGCAAATTATGTAGACTTCACACTTCAGAGCCTTGAAGAAAACAAAGGTACCTTCCAAGGAAGCTTTAGTGCAATAGAGCCATTCTGAAAGGAACAGAATTATTGGTTTGTAAGAACAGTTGAACTCAGATACAAATGGAAAATAATGATTTGCACTGTGGAGCAGGGGGTGGGCGTAAGCAGAATTTGAACAGGTCTAATTTGAAGTGGTGTTAAGGTGTCTCTAAGGACTTCAGAAGAATTATAGCCCATGGCGTGCTTTGAGATTGAATTCATGGTATGATGAGGTCGTGCATTTCAAACTCAGTTCCACTGTGACTCCTCACATTTCACACAATCTCCCGGCATATGTTTTTCTCCTTGAGCCTACAGAGAGAATTCTAGGTGCACCTTTAGCTCAGAAAGAATTGCAAGAGTTAAAGCATCCCTCAAACCCGATTATCTTTTCTATTCTCCACTAAGACCTATTGCCTAAGTCCCTTCTAGTATCTCATCAGTAATTAATTGCACTGAAAATTTAACGTTATCACTCCATGCAGGGCAACCTTACAAGCCAGCACTGCGGATTTCAGAACTCCTAGACAGGGCAGGTTAGAGTGCCTGAACTTGAGGGTTTCCAACCTGCAGACCAAAGTGGAGGTGCTGCACGTGTCTGCAGGCACTGCCCCCAAGGGACCCACTAACTTGCAGGGCCCAAACAGCCCACCATTGACTGTAAGAGACAAAGTCACCAGGGCAGCTTGGCTGCGTTACTTTCATCAATACTAACACTAGTAGTGATACTATGTCCCAAGAGCTGCCATATATTAAATACCTACTATTGCCGAGAACCATAAGAGCACCTTGCCTTCATTTAATCATGGTGATAACTCATCAAAATCGTTACTATTACTTCTCTCTTACTGATAGAAATAGGTTAGGGAGGTTAAGTGACTTCTCTTCTGGCTGCCACTGCATGCTTATGATATGACAGGTGCTATACACACAAACATGACCTCACTGAATCATCACCCCAACTCTCTACAAGGTGGGGAGTTTCATTAATATCCATTTCCCAAGCTGTGAACCAGAAGGAAGTTACATTACATGTCTCAAGTCAAGCTAACAAAGGGTAGAGCCAGCAGTCACATTCAGGTCACAGCCACAGCCATGTCTGTCCCACTGTGTGCTGCATTCTTACCATTTGAAAAGAGTTCCCCATTGCCAGAAAGGGAGGAAGAGCGGGGGAAGGAGAATCTTGAGCTCGCGGAAGTCATGCTGGTCTCTGGTACCCCATGCTCCCCCTCCCATCCTCTCCCCCGACCCCTGACAACATGCTCCCAAACACACACACCCCATCCCCATTCCAAGTGATAGACTTGTAAATCCCCGCAAGAACCCTTTGAGGAAGGCACTATTATCATTACCATTTTATAGCTGTAGAGACTGAGGCTTGAAGAAGTTACATAAACGCCACAAAGCCAGTGACGTGTTAAGCAGCAGGGTCAGGGTCTGCACCAAGGCGGTCTGACTCTGATCCTGTACCCTCAGCCAAGTAGGCCACAAAAAAGTCAATCTAATCATTAGAGACGTGGTATGGATGGCCCAAGAGTCAGTTCTAACTAGGGTTCTGGCTCAGGATGAAAAACGCACGTTGAAAATTATGACCCTATAGCAGATTTTATATGAGACTTAAGCAAGCACAGATGGCTACAAAGATTTCGTTGTATTCTTACCAACAACTACAGTGGTTACAACACACACACAACCTAGAAACAAATGTCCAATAATAGGGATTAAATTATGGTTCACAAATATGCTAGAAAACTGAGAAGCCAATAAAAATATGACAAAGAAGGATATTATGACATACAAAATGTTTACAATATATTAAGTGAAAAAAAAGCCGAATACTAAGGTATTTATGGACTGATCCCACTATTGTAACACAAAATGGGTAGTGTAGTGAGTCATGTAGTGAGTCAGAGAGACAGACAGAGACAGTCAGAGATGGGAAAATATACAATAAAAGACTAAAAATGGGTCTGTTATGTGGGAGGTTTCTCTATTGTGTTTCTGCCTTTTGCCTGTTGATGTTGTCTAATTGTTTACAATCAACAAATGTCCATTATTTTGTGATTTTTTTAAAAGTTTTTTAGGCCTAAGATAAATACAGTCCACTGAGGCTCCAAAAAGATTGCTGGAGACCAGAGCACCACTTCCCAGAGTTTGGAGTGCATGGACGTTCCCAGAAAAGTTTCATGGAGAAATTCATTTGGCAAACATTCTATTTATTGTTGGTGATTTGCAGTGCAGGGTCTCATGTTAAGGAGCTGGAGGAATCAGGCTCCCTGACTTCAGACTGTACTACAAAGCTGCAGTAATCAAAACAATATGGTACTGGCACAAAACAGAAATATAGATCAGTGGAACGGGATAGAAAGCCCAGAGATAAACCCAAGCACCTATGACAAAGGAGGCAAGAATATACAATGGAGAAAAGACATTCTCTTCAATAAGTGGTGCTGGGAAAACTGGACAGCTACATGTAAAAGAATGAAATTAGAACACTCCCTAACACCACACAAAAATAAACTCAAAATGGATTAAAGACCTAAATGTAAGTTTGGATACTATAAAGCTCTTAGAGGGAAATGTAGGGAGGACACTCTTTAACATAAATCACAGAAAGATCTTTTTTGATCCACCTCCTAGAGTAATGAAAATAAAAACAAAAATAAACAAATGGGACCTAATGAAACTTAAAAACTTTTGCACAGCAAAGGAAACCATAAACAAGAGGAAAAGACAACCCACAGAGTGGGAGAAAATATTTGCAAACAAAGCAACTGACAAGGGATTAATCTCCAAAATATACAAGCAGCTCACGCAGCTCAATATCACAAAAAACAAACAACCCAATCAAAAAATGGGTGGAAGATCTAAATAGCCATTTCTCCAAAGAAGACATACAGATAGCTAAAAAGCACATGAAAAGATGTTCAACATCACTTATCATTAGAGAAATGCTAATCAAAACTACAATGAGGTATCACCCCACACCGGTCAGAATGGCCATCATCAAAAAATCTACAAACAGTAAATGCTGGAGAAGGTGTGGAGAG
This sequence comes from Lipotes vexillifer, assembly GCF_000442215.2. Taxonomy (NCBI): domain Eukaryota; kingdom Metazoa; phylum Chordata; class Mammalia; order Artiodactyla; family Lipotidae; genus Lipotes; species Lipotes vexillifer. The sequence continues at coordinate 5,024,279 of NW_006788200.1, forward strand.
AAGGGAACTGTCCTACACTGTCGGTGGGAATGTAAATTGATACAACCACTGTGGAGAACAGTATGTAAGTTCCTTAAAAAAACTAAAAATAGAGCTACCATATGATCCAGCAATCCCACTACTGGGCATATACCCTGAGACAACCATAATTCAAAAAGACACGTGCACCCCAATGTTCATTGCAGCCCTATTTATAATAGCCAGGGCATGGAAGCAACCTAAATGTCCATCAACAGAGGAATGGATCAAGAAGATGTGGTACATATATACAATGGACCATTACTCAGCCATGAAAAAGAACAAAATAATGCCATTTGCAGCAACATGGATGGACCTAGAGATTGTCATACTGAGTGAAGTAAGTCAGACAGAGAAAGGCAAATACCACATGATATCGCTTACATGTGGAATCTAAAAAAAAAGCGTACAAATGAACTTATCTACCAAGCAGAAATAGAATTACAGATGTAGATAACAAACTTATGGCTACCAGCGGGTGAGGGGAGGGGAGGAATAAATTAGGAGATGGGGATTGACATATACGCACTACTATGTTTAAAATAGATAACCAACAAGGACCTACTGTGCAGCACAGGGAACTCTGCTCAATACTCTGTAATGACCTATATGGGAAAAGAATCTAAAAAAGAGTGGATACATGTATTTGTATAACTGATTCACTTTGCTGTACACCTGACACTAACACAACACTGTAAATCAACTACACTCCAATAAAATGTTTTTTTTAATAAAGAGAGTTTATTTAAATTTAGGCTGGAAGTTCCTCAATTCTTCTGGCCACAGAACACTTCTTTTTGTGTGCAGGACACCATTACTATCTAGCAGCTCAGAGGAACACAGTTTGGAAAATGTTTGCCTACGATTGTTATTTACTCATCTCTACAACCTACTCATGGTCCAGATATCAGCCTCCCCGTCCCAGGCATTCCCTCTCTCTAACACCTGTGACACTAATGAACGTTTTCCTTTAAGTGTCCCCCATACTTTCAGAATTTAAGTGAAAAAAGAAGAAATATTCTAATTTCCTTAAGACATGGGACACCTGGACCTATAGACATCATCTGAAGTCAAAATATTTGGGGATGCATGAAATGCTGTGTTTTGTTTTTGTTTTTGTTTTTTAATGCTGCTGCTGTTAACACCAGTGTTATCGCTGAGTATATACTTATTTTGGAGAACTTGTTTGGAGCCGTATCAGCAAGCCTTCATACCCTTCAGAGGAGATCGGCAGGTGGCTGAGACAGCAGTGGCCAGATCCGGGGGCACAGCGTGCAGCAGGGTGGGAGTGATGGCTCTGATCATAAGTCTTCCTTGTTGAACCAAGTTTTCCTTGGCCTCGTGGTGCCCAGTGGTGGTGTGGCCTAAGGACATTCCTCGTACTCCATGTGTGTGGGTCTCAGGGCATCAGCATTTGGGGACTTATTGGAAATGTGGCCTCAGACATAATTTACCAGCTAGTGAAGCCTGCAGTGTCAAGGTTATAAGTGCCCAAGATAGAGAGAGAGGAGACAGACCCTCTTAGCTCCCTGAACTCTACTGGAAAGGTGACGTTCTGTGTCAGTACGCCTAAGCTCATCACCCGTAATGAAATATGTACATAGCTAAGACCCATTAATCCAATTTTCTATCTCAAGGGATATAAAAATGTTGAGAGGAACAAATTCCTGAGAGGGTCAGGATACATCCTCTTTTATTTAGCTTGTTTTCCTTTTTAAATCCTGTGTAATGATATGAAAACCCCCAACGACTGTGACAGAAACCACCCATTTCTCTGACTGACAGGAATTATTCTGGAGGCGGCGAGGGTCTCTCCCAAGACAGTTTGGCAGAGGGAAGAGGCAAAGGCCAGATCCGTTTGGAGGTGACTTCCCCAAGACAGATGATTGTGATGCTGGGAAATTAGGCTGGGGCTGATTCAAAAAGTCTTTTGGGGTAAAAGTCAATTCTAAAAGACTCAATTTTCCACTTTCACCAAGAGGCGGCTTAAGTACCTGTGTGGAAGAGTTTATAGCGTGGTTATCACGTTCGTTCGTCTTGAGAAAGACATCAGTGTGCTTTTTTTTTTTTTAACATCTTTATTGGAGTATAATTGCTTTACAATGGTGTGTTAATTTCTTCTTTATAACAAAGTGAATCAGCTATACATATACATACATCCCCATATCTCCTCCCTCTTGCGTCTCCCTCCCTCCCACCCTCCCTATCCCACCCCTCTAGGTGGTCACAAAGCACGGAGCTGATCTCCCTGTGCTATGCGGCTGCTTCCCACTAGCTATCTGTTTTACGTTTGGTAGTGTATATAAGTCCATGCCACTCTCTCACTCTGTCCCAGCTTACCCTTCCCCCTCCCTGTGTCCTCTAGTCCATTCTCTACGTCTGCATCTTCATTGCTGTCCTGCCCCTAGGTTCTTCAGAACCATATTTAGAGCAGGGATTCAGGTGCTAGTATCGGTAACGCTCACGTTCACATCAGGGCCCCTTTCCCTCCGAGAGTCTCCCCTCCCAAACAGAAGGCTCAAGGAGCGCAAAGACCTGCTGGGAAGAACAGTCGGAGCCCTAAGAGATCCCGCTTCTGATGCCGTCACCCCCTTGCCGGGTCTCAATGGGGAAGGCAAAGGGGGTCTGCTTAGCTGTGTGCAGACATGTGAACGTAACAGACCACAGAGGGGCAGAGTCCCAGCTTACCCGCCCTCAGTCACACACCCACGAGCTGCCAGATTTATTCTGGGCCACGGGTGTGGTCCAGGCCTCTGGAGGCATAGGGGGAGAAGACCCACAGTGGAGCTGTTTCTTCAATGCTACCGGGTCAGGACAGCATTTCAGAAGGGCCTGGCGCTGAAGCACGTGACGCCAAGCCTTGAAGGGAATCCCACCAGGTCAGCGGGGTGTGGAGGGAAGGAGACAAAGCACGCACATCCTGGACTCAAGATTTGGAGTCTGAAGGATACTCTGAATGAAATGGCTAGAGTCCAGCAGGCCAAGGCCGCTGCTGAAAGGGAGGGAAGCTGGGGTGGGTGAGGGTATGGACTCAGGATGCAAGTGCCCCTCTGCACCAATGCTACTCTGCTCTGCACAACCAGACCACTAACCAACACTTGTGTGTCTGTCCTGGGTCCTCTGCAGACATGAGCGCCACTAAGGAGCTGCTGTGCTCCTCCATGAGTTCTGAGGCAGCACTCACATGGACATCAGCAAAATGCTGTTTCTACCTCACACTCTGTCATAAAGAGGAAATGAAGGTCCCACAAAGCCTCAAGCATGAGCACAGCACGCGACGGGTGTTGAAGACGTCAGGTATTTCCCAGATCGCTCGTTCTCGGGCTCGCTCACTTAGGGCTCTTCACGAGCAAGGAGTCAAATAGCTGATACATTCTGAAGTTCAAATTCAAATGTATGTCTAAGATAAGCAGATTTAGAAATCAGTAGAAAACAGACTCACTCCCAAAAGGCAGAACCCAGATTATAAAGCCTTGGAAAAATCAGATAGGTCAGCTTAATACCCACCAGTGTCTACCGGCTGTAATAGGAAGGAGTTACCTAGTTCTCATGTAGTTCTACCACAGGGGTCTGGTATGTTCTTCTAGACTTCTGGAAGGAAGCTAACTAACCAACCTTAGGGTTAAAAGTTAGGTCAAGGGGCTTCCCTGGTGGTGCAGTGGTTGAGAGTTCGCCTGCCGATGCAGGGGACACGGGTTCGTGCCCCAGTCCGGGAAGATCCCACATGCCGCGGAGCGGCTGGGCCCGTGAGCCACGGCCACTGAGCCTGCGCGTCCGGAGCCTGTGCTCCGCAGCAGGAGAGGCCACAGTAGTGAGAGGGCTGTGTACCGCAAAAAAAAAAAAAAAAAGTTAGGTCAAGGAAAGCTTGCTCAGGAACCCAATGAAGCTGCCTGGGACCCAAACCATTTGTGATATTTTAAAAGGACAAAAGACCCAGAAGTACCAGCCCAATAGAGCCCCATGTAGGCAGTATTGTGAGACTACCCCTGGGGAGGGCCAAGGGGGAGATCAAGAATGAGGGGGCTTAGTTCTGGGTCCAAGATTTGAACCAACTGTATGTGCTCAAGCACATCTGGGGTGCTGGAGAGCTGGGGCTTCCCCTGCCGACTCTCGCAAGTCCATCAGGCCATAAACCATGCTGTGGCAGACACAGTGTCCCTCCCAGGTCCTCTTGGTTGGCATCACTGACTGGAGGAAGGAAGGACTGAGAAAAGAAGCCTCACAGCCAGAGGCTCTGCCTGAGTTGGCCTGTGATGGGCGCTCTTGAGTCTACCTGCTGTTCACGTGAAGGAAAGCTCGTCTCCACCAGGGTGAGGGTGACACAGAGTGAAAATGGCAAGAGGAGACTTCACTGTGGAGGCCGTCTCCCCGCCAGACCAGAAGACCTTAGCGGCTCCAGGCAGTGTTATATTTCTGTCTCTCCCGTGGCGCAACCTTGATGCGGGAGGAGCTTAAGATACAGTTGCTACTGGTGACCCACAGAGGGAGGCCCAGGCTGCCATTGTTGTTTCTTTTCTGAGTCAAATTCCAAGGGAAACATTGAAAAAAATCACGAAACTAGGATCAGATTTCCACATTAGGTTATTCCCATCACCTAGCTGTGTGTGTGTGTGTGTGTGTGTGTGTGTGTGTGTGTGTGTGAACAAATAATGTGTAAGGAGCTTCTTCACTCTAATAATGTTTTAGAAATGCATATGATAAATATTGCAAGAATCTTTAGACAGAACCAAGAAACAGAATACATGACTGTGAAAACAGAATCTATTGACTGTGAAAACAGAATCTATTGACTGTGAAAACAGTATCTATTCGCTCTTTGTCTTAAGGAACACCATAATGGAATTACTCAACCAATGGCATCATCACATTTGTTATTTTAAAAGAAAAAGATAACAAAAAGTTAAGCCTCACCTCCCAATACACATCAATGTAAGTTTCATATGGATTAAAGGCTTAAGGTAAAAACAACAGTACCAATTATTGCACAATAAATAAAGAAGGACTCTGCATATATCAAAGCAACAAAAGACTTTACAAAAGTGTTAATAAAGTGGAGGATAAAAACAAAAGGTTTCTGTTCATGAAAAGACTCACCACAGGCCCACACTGTGGAAGAGAAACCTGTGGACAGCCGGCCTCAATCCTATCAAATTGGCATCAAAACAAGTTGAGCCTAAAACCCCTGCAAAGTACAACTCAACTTAAAGGCCCCCAAAGCCTATAAGGAAACCTTGAGCTTTCACTGGCCTGTGTCAGCTTCAACTTAAAGGTCTCCAGGGCCAATTTTACCCTCCGGGGGACATCTGGTAAAATCTGGAGACACTTCTGGTTGTCACAACTGCAAAAGTACTACTAGCATCTAGTGGGCAGAGGCCAGGGATGCTGTTAACATCCTAAAACGCACAGACGGCCCCACAACAAAGAATTAATCTGACCCAAAATGTCAGTAGCAACAGGGTTAAGAAGCCCTGGCCCAGAAGAGAAAAGGGAAGTACCTTGTGGTTTTCATGACTGACAGCGATGACTGCTCAGATGATATACAGGAAGAAATGGATACAGGTCCAAACCTCAGGACAATCAGTAGAAAATGGAAAAATCACAGGGTGAATTCCTACTCTGAAGTGCATAAGCCTTTATCTTGCAGTTTGCTTCTGCCTTTATTTCCTCTCACTTTATCCACTCCTTAGTGTACTTTATAGGGATCATGAATAACCACAACCCTTAGAAGGGTATAATGATAGCCTATTAAATACGTAGATATAATGTATGGATCTGTACATCCAGAGAGGGCAAATAATGAGACAAGTCACCACCATCCTCCCGTCAATTAAAAACTCTAAGGGAATACTCTGTCTTCCCTCCCCACTGGTAACCACTAGTTTGTTCTCTATGTCTGTGAGTCTGCTTCTTTTTAGATATATTCACTAGTTTGTTGTAGTTTCTAGATTCCACATATAAGTGATATTATACAGTATTTGTCTTTGTCTAACTTATTTCACTTAGCGTAATACCCTCCAAGACCATCCATGTTATTGCAAATGGCAAAATTTCATTCTTTTATATGGCTGAGTAGTATTCCATTGTATATCTTCTTTATCCATTCATCAACTGATGGACACTTAGGTTGCTTCCATATCTTGGCAATTGTAAATAATGCTTGGGGTGCATTATTTACATTGGGGTGCATGTATCTTTTCGAATTAGTGTTTTGGGTTTTTTTTCAGATGTATGCCCAGGAGTGGAATTGCTAGGTCATATGGTAGTTCTATTTTTAGTTTTTTTGAGAAACCTCCACAATGTTTTCCACAGTGGCTGCACCAATTTATATTCCCACTGACAGTGTACAAGGGTTCCCTTTTATTAGAATGTTTTTTGAATGTATATTTCACCTTACTCATAATTATTTCTCTTCTTTTTTCAAAATGTATACCTGAGTCATCTTAAAAATGAAATATTAAAAGAACCAAGTTTTTATAAGTGATATTTAAAAGACAAGTTGGCAAGCACTCTGAAAAAAGGCAGGGTCAATAGTCTTAATATATAAAGAGTTCTTTCAAATCAATAGGAAAGCCATTAAGAATGTAATTGAAAAATCGACAAAGGTTATGAACAAATGCTCTAGTGAAAGAAGAAATACAAATTGGCCAATAAACAGACACACAAAAAGCATTCTACTTCAATACTAATAAAAAATGTAAATGGAAATAACAGTGAAATACTAGAGTATACTTATAAAATTGGCAAACGTTAAAAATATAATTGCTACTCCTACACTGCTGGGGTGGAATGTGAGTGTAAATGATCCAATCTTGCAAACCATTTTGATTATGGGTAATTTTTAAAAGAAATAACTGGTTTCTAATTATAAATACTATGTAGATGGTCCCCAACTTACAATGATTCAGCTTAACGACTTTTCAACTTTATGACGGTACGAAAGCAGTACACGTTCAGTAGAAACCATACGTCAACGTTTGAGTTTTGATCTTCTCCAGGGCAAGTGATCTGTGGTATGATACCCTCTCATGATAATGGGCAGCGGCAGCGAGGCGCAGCTCCCAGTTAGCCACGTGATTATGGGGGTAAACAACCCATAAACTTACAACCATTCTGCACCCTTACAACCACTGCGTTTCTCACTTTAAGTACAGTATTCAATAAATCACATAGGGGGCTTCCCTGGTGGCGCAGTGGTTGAGAGTCCCCCTGCCGATGCAGGGGACACGGGTTCGTGCCCCGGTCCGGGAAGATCCCACATGCCGCGGAGCGGCTGGGCCCGTGAGCCATGGCCGCTGAGCCTGTGCGTCTGGGGCCTGTGCTCTGCAACGGGAGAGGCCACAACAGTGAGAGGCCCGCGTACCGCAAAAAAAAAAAAAAAAAAAAAAAAAAAAATTCTGAAGTGCAAAGAGGGGTGATGGGCAAAGAAAAAGGCAAATATGTGGGTAAAAGTAAATAACTGTTAACTGTATAAAACAATGATAACATCTTGGAAGTACAAAGAATGTAGAACTCAAACACATACCAACAATAGCAAATAAGTTGGAGTAGAAGTACCCTAAGGTTCTTCCTAGTATTGCCTGGGAGGAGGGCAAAGATACTGATCAACATCATAAAGTATGATGTCAGAATTTCTGGATCAATCACTAAAAGAACAGAAACAGAGTGACTAGCTTCAAAACCAATGGACCAAATAAAAAAATAGAATTAGAAAAAAATAATCCAAAAGAAGACAAAGGGGGAAAAGAAAAAGAATCATGGAAAAGGCAAAATTAAAAGCAGAAAATATTAATGAGAATGGAACTATTGTAAATAGAGGTGCTTTGAATGCTTTAGTTAAGATAAAGATTGTAACACAAAGTGAAAAAATAAAACCCAGCTGTCTGCTGTTAACAGACAACTAAGACCAAAAGACAAAGAATGGCTGAATGCAAAAGGACCAAAAAAGGTATCCTGGGCTCATACTAACTCAGAGAGCTGATGTAACTACAGCATTAGAATTGTTGGAATTTTGACATCAGAATTCTTAAATCATCAAAATTTGAAGCAGAAGGACTACTGAAAATTGAGTCAAAACACAATGATAAGAGCTTCACATCACTAGGAAAGCAGTCTTCCTAAACATGCCTGCAGCTAATATTACAAAAGGCAATCCAGGTGTACTGAACACTAAAGTATCAAAGAAAACACGGCAAAGCATTCAGAAGAAACTATAAGAGAATAAGAGCATTCAGAAGAAACTATAAGAGAATATATTTATTTACAACCTCAAGGTCGGGAAGGATTTTTTAGGTTAAGACACAAAAGTGCAAACAACAGGAAAAGTTAAAAAAAAAAAATTGACAGTTTTAAATGAACAATTTCTATGTATTAAATAACACCAGGGGCTTCCCTGGTGGCGCAGTGGTTGAGAATCTGCCTGCCAATGCAGGGGACACGGGTTTGAGCCCTGGTCTGGGAGGATCCCATATGCCGTGGAGCAGCTAGGCCCGTGAGCCACAACTACTGAGCCTGCGCGTCTGGAGCCTGTGCTCCGCAACAAGAGAGGCCGTGATAGTGAGAGGCCCGCGCACCGCGATGAAGAGTGGCCCCCGCTTGCCACAACTAGAGAAAGCCCTCGCCCAGAAACGCAGACCCAACACAGCAAAAATAAATTAATTAATTTAAAACAAAAGTACCAAGGCCACCATGGATGTGAGGATTAAATTAGTCAATGCTTCAAAAAAACCAAAAAACAAAAAACACCACAAAGAAAGTTAGAAGAAGCAGCCCACAACCTGGGAAGAGGATATTTGGAGCACATAACTGAAAAAAGGTTAGTGTCCAGAAAAGAATAATAATACTCCTATAAGTAAGAAAAAGACACCTCAGTACAAAAATCAACAAAAAGCTTGAACAGGAAGTTAATAAGAAAACTAGAATGAACAATAAATATAAGAAAAGATATTCATACACGCCAAAGAAAACCACAAAACGACACCACTTCATACCTATCAGGTTGACAAATGTTTAAAACACACAGACACACACACACACACACACACACACACACACACACACACAGAACCAGAACTTTCATATGCTGACAGTACAAATGTAAATAGAACAATCACTGTGGAACAAAATTTGGCATTTCTAATAAAGTTGAAAGCAAGCATTTGTTATACCTCAAAATTTCATTCCTAGGTATATACCCTGGGGAATGTTTGCACATGTATACCTGGAAACGTGTAAGAATGTTAATATTAGCATTGTTTATGATAGAAAAAGTGGAAAATGACATGTCCATCAAACGATAGACTATGTTACTGTTCACAATGTTGAATACTATATAACAGTGAACATGACTGAAATCCAGCTATTTGCAACAACACAGGTAAGTCTCAAGAACAGGGGCTTCCCTAGTGGCGCAGTGGTTAAGAATCCACCTGCCAAGGCAGGGGACACAGGTTCGAGCCCTGGTCTGGGAAGATCCCACATGCTTGGAGCAACTAAGCCCGTGTGCCAGAACTACTGAGTCTGTGCTCGAGAGCCCAAGTGCCACAACTACTGAAGCCCGAGTGCCTAGAGCCTGTGCTCCACAACAAAGAGAAGCCACCGTGATGAGAAGCCTGTGCACCGCCGTGAAGAGTAGCCCCCGCTCGCTGCAACTAGAGAAAGCCAGCACGCAGCAACGAAGACCCAACGTAGCCAAAAATAAATAAATAAAAATTTTAAAAAATCTCAAGAACACAGCGTTTCGTGAAAGTATATAGTATGATTCCAACTATGAAAACGTTCTGAAGCAAGCAAAACTAGTGAAACAAAATGGCATTAAGGGATGCAAATATGGGCCAAACTATAAAGAAACAATGTAGCAATAAACACAGAAGTCAGGATAATGGTTACCTTAAAGTGGGGAGGGAAGGGGATGCCATGGGTGACTTCAAAGTTAAGGGCAATGATTTATTTCTCACTGTTGCTGATAGATACACTGGTGGTCTTTGTATTGTTACCATTTATCCTTTTATGTGTTTCATAGATAAAGAATGATTATCTATTTTATATTAAATAAAAATAATTCTAAAATGAAAAATAGTAAGTATGCTAGTTTAAAATGTTCATGCATTAAGGTAGGTCTGGCCTAACCCCATTCACAACAATATGGTAACCATGAAGGTACATCCCTCTGTGAACTAGAAAATATCAAAATGGAACATGACACGGGCCCCTGCAGTGGCATCTTGAAAAGAAACTCCGGTATCCACTGCTCAAGAGCCACTAGGGACAGATTTGGGGGCCGGATGTGATCGGCCAAGAGCTGCTATACTTCTAAAGTCTGCAACAGACAACGTGTGCCCCGAGATAATAGACATGAAAAGTGTGACTCATGTACCAGACAGTGCCTAGAAGAATAGTTTGGAAAATGAGAAAGTGTGCTACCGACAGAGAAAAGGCACAAGGAGGAAGACATCCTGCCATCCGCAATGCAGCGCCCAGGCATGTTCAATACCCTAATTATAACACAGGAGAAAAAATGCCAATTCTTTGTCATCCTAAGGGATGTTCATCCCCTGTCTGTCCCTTCACCCTGTCTGCTCTCACAGAAATGAAGGAGAACAAGGCTGATTTGGCTATTTTAAAAGATGGCTCCACCAAAATACACTGAGTATCATAAGCAGGAAATGCTTCTGTAGAACGATGCAAATACAGGTAGTAAAATTCACGTAACCAGGGCTTCCCTGGCGGTGCAGTGGTTAAGAATCCGCCTGCCAATGAAGGGGACAGGGGTTCAAGCCCTGGTCCGGGGAGATCCCAAATGCCACAGAGCAACAAAGCCCATGCACCACAACTACTGAGCCTGCGCTCTAGAGCCTGCAAGTCACAGCTACTGAACCCGCAAGCCTAGAGCCCGTGCTCCGCAACAAGAGAAGCCACCACAATGAGAAACCTGCACACTGCAACGAAGAGTAGCCCCCGCTCATCGCGACTAGAGAAAGCCCACGCACAGCAATGAAGACCGAACTCAGCCAGAAATAAATAAATAAAATAAATTAAAAAATAAAATAAAATCCACATAACCATAGCAGGCTACATGGTGAAATTGGGTCTAATTAGCAAATGTCAATACACTACTCCTTGCTAACTCTAACACTTGCATCCTTGGCTATTTCAGGAAGTCTACAGAAGATTCCGTCAGACACGCGACCTAACAGCTTATATTTCCTATTAAGTCTCTTTATATTAATAAGGTAGCTTCTCTCTGAAATTCAAGGGGCAGGAAGCTCCTTAAATGACAGGAAAGCAAACCTTGGCTTTTGAGCAGCAAAATTCAACAGCATAGCCAGCACTACTCTGATAAGACTAGCACAGAATGAGGGAAGGTGACGAGGGTGACAGGTGTAATTAAAATTATGTTCAGCTGCTGATCTGCCAGACAGATAAATTTCATAAGCACTAAATTGCATCAGTTTACTGAAAAAAGTTACAACTGACTGCTCATTTTTGTTGAATACAACATTGATTTAAAGCTGGGATCCTGGAACTTCACTGTGATTAATGAAATCTCATCAGGTCTTTGGAATAAAAACAGCACCAACCTTTGACCCATAGAAATGTTTAAGGTATTAATGCAGATCATGGGGGAAAAATGCCCTGGTTATTGCTGTCCACTCCACTGTTACTCTACAATTTGGACACCTTAATCACGAAAGCTAATCTCCTCTTTTAGTGTAAAGCAGTTCCTAGGAAGGGGGCCACCTGGCATGTAAGAAAAGTAGGAGAACCAGAAAGCTAGGCAGGGAAAAAAGACTGAATAGCCAGTGATGTCATGATATGTCAATCATCCCTACTATGCAGGTGATGTAAGACTAGAGGCAACAGAGGTGAGGTAGCCTGGAAGCAGGACCTAACAAGCCCAACAGGAGTGGGAAAGAAACCTACACTTACAGTATTTGCTACATACTAATACCCCTGCTCACATCACCCCCTTTCAATTCATTCACTCAAGAATTAATCAACAGGTATTTCATGACCATCTATTATATTCTAGTGACTGTTCTATGTACACAATACATAGTCCCTGTCCTCAAATACAAGAAGAACAAGCAGATGAAGAGGAAATTCCAAAACTGAATAAAAAGTGCTACAAAGGGTACCATGAGACAACTATTCTCCCATTTTACCAATAATAAAACTGAGGTTCAGAGAGGTTAGCCCTGGTCAGCAATAGAACCAAGGTTGCAATCCACATCTGTCTAGCTCCAAACCTGTGATATTCCCACTCTATCATGAGCTTCCTTCTAGGTGCAGGAAGGGAGGGAGAAGAAACTGTTGAAGGCAGCTGGGGAGATGGTACCCGTACTTGGGACTACATGGCCAATGAAAACTGGGCTCAAGGAATCATCTACAAAAAAAATAGGTGAGGAAGCTGGCTTGACAAATGGTAAAACAATTGCTAAACAGAAAATGTGCAGAGACACATATATGCAAGAGGTGCATTTCTACATGCCTGAGGTAACCTAGCTCCCGTGCTGGACATCAAAGGGAGCAGGAACGGCCT
>NW_006788200.1:5036844-5037752 GCF_000442215.2 Lipotes vexillifer
CCTGAGCACAGAACCACGTAAGAAAGAACATCCATGCTCAGTGTGGTAGGGACCAGGACAGGAGCAACTCCACCAAGTAGAGGGAAGATAAGACTATTGTGACGGTCAACTTTATGTGTCAACTTGGCTAGGCCGTGGCACGCAGATATTTGGTCAAATATTGTACCAGATGTTTCTGTGAAGGTATTTTTTCTAGACGAATTAACATGTAAATCAGTAGACTTTGAGTAAAGTAGATTACCCTCTGTAATGTGGGTGGGGCTCATCCAATTAGTTGAAGGCCTGACCAGAACAAAGACTGACCTTCTCCGAAAAAGAAGAGGAATTCTGCCAGCAAACTGTCTTTGGACTTGAACCACAGAATCAACCCTTCCTGAGTCTCCAGCCTACCTGTCTACCCTGCAGATTTTGGCCTTGCCCACCTCTGCAATTGCATGAGCCAATTCCTTAAAGTCCATCCATCCGTCTCTCCCTAGATATATGCACATGCATACACACACACACACAATCCATCCTATCTGTTTCTCTGGACAACCCTGACTAATACAACCACATTAAATTATGGAACTAGAATCCCACCACACCACGCCTAGTACAGGATGACTCTGCCTCCCAGGTGCTGGTCTGAGTAGCTGGGCCTATTACCCCCACAAAATTCATGGGAAGCAAAGAGGATCAGCAGACTGAAGGGCTCAGTGGACTTTTTCAAGGTGAATAATTTATTCATTCATTTCATAGATATTTATTGAATGCCTACTATGTGCCATGCTCTGTGTTAGGGGCTGGAGAATCTGGGCTCTGACTGGTACACAGTAGGCACTCAATAAAGACCTACTGAATAAGTAAAACCTTCACTCTAAAAAAATTAAACTTACTTTTTTTTTTTTTTTTTTTTTTTTTTTTTTTGG
>NW_006788200.1:5037891-5043961 GCF_000442215.2 Lipotes vexillifer
TCGGCAGGCGGACTCTCAACCACTGCGCCACCAGGGAAGCCCTAAACTTACTTATTTTTATGACTGTTACATTTTGAAAAGAACTCCAAACCCAGGTGACTAAATCTGGAACTCAGGTCAAGATACCATGAGGGCAAGGATCCTGTACAGGCTAGGGTGACAGTGGCAAGAGTTCCTAATGAGAGGAGAAGGGTTCTGGGACCCTCCTTCACAATCTGGAGGTTTTCTCCTTGAGCACTTTTTATCTTTCAAACTTGATTCTATAATTACTGGAAATGTGTGTGTGTCAGAGAGACTATGCCTTTAGAGACAAACGGGCCCCAATTTATACAAATAGTGTACTTATCAAAAGCTCTAAGGCCAGTTTTATATAAATTCAATGCTCATAAAAATGTTATAGGTTAAAGGACCCCCCCAAGGTTGATTCTTTTGCAGAGCCAACCATCACTTCCTAGAGTGGCACTAATAGAACTTTCTGTGGCAACAGAAATGTTCTATAGGACTTCCCTGGTGGCACAGTGGCTAAGAATCCACCTGCCAATGCAGGGGACATGGGTTCGAGCCCTGGGAAGATCCCACATGCCACAGAGTAACTAAGCCTGGGCGCCACAACTACTGAGCCTGTGAGCCACAACTACTGAAGCCTGTGAACCTAGAGCCCGTGCTCCGCAACAAGAGAAGCCACCGCAATGAGAAGCCTGCGCACCGCGACGAAGAGTAGCCCCCGCTCACCATGACTACAGAAAGCCTGCGCGCAGCAATGAAGACCCAATGCAGCCAAAAAAAAAAAAAAAAAGTTCTATATCATAGTATCCAATATGGTAGCCACTCATCAAGTGGATCACTGGAAATGTGGCTAATGTGACCAAGCAATCAAACTTCTAGTACTGAATTTAAATTCATTTTAATAGCCATATGTGGATAGTAGCTATCATATTGGACAGCACAGCTCCAGACTATCAGGAGAAAGCTGTTACAGGGTATTTTAACAGATAATAGGGCTATCCAGGCATGGGGACACCTCTTCCATCAACCCTATTACTGCCAGACTGGCTCCTCAGTAGTCTGGCTGTGATCTCCCCTCCAGCCCTGGTACCCACCACCGCTCTGTGGCCCTCGTTCTCTTCTGCACGTGAGCAGGCATGGAGCTAAACCTCAAGGGAATCTTGTGGCTGCCCCCTACTGAAAAGCCTGCTGAGCAAGGAACTGATAAGGGTGACGGGAGGGACCACAGGGTGGACGGCGGGAGAGTGATGTCTATGAAGCTCTATGGTCGGAATAAACGTATCACCCTAAACGCCTGTCTCCTTCCGACTGTAGGAAGTCAACTTTCCCATTTTCCCAAAAATGGGATGGCGGAGGGGGAGGGGATTTTTCTACCTCAGGGTACCCACACCCGCTTCGCTCCTCTCTTTAAGTCAGGATGACTCTGACACATCAGAGGGTCCAGTTGTCAAAGGAGACTTGTCCCCATTTCAGAGCTGTGAGTCTCCTCCGTGGGAGGCAAGCTTCCTTCCCAGGAACAGAGGTGACAGGCTGAGTGAGTGGCAATTACAGGGAGAGGACACGTGTTCTCTGGCCATGTGAAACAGAGTAGAAAAATAATCTCAGCCAGACTCTCACTGGGCAAAATGCTATGTCCCAGAGGAAATGTAATTCATACCACTACCACTTGCTGACTCTAAATGACGGCAAACGTGACCTAGCAGAGAATGTTCACACAGCCGGCATGGCAGCACGGGGCTGGTGGTTTTTTAGTGTGGTCACAAACATAGTAAGGGGCACCTTTGAGCAGCAGGAGGCCCTTGAGGTTTCTCCCAGCTTTCTGGGGACACCAAGAGATAATGTATGTGTCAGTGGGGATGTCATACCTGGGGGTGGGTTTCATATCCAATACCACTGCTTAAGGTAGCAAGGCTGCAGAAGGGTCACAGGGTAGGGAGGACAGTGAGGTATGTGCCTCTCACCTACCCACCCACTCAAGGGCTCTCTAGAAATGAAACTGACCTCAGAGAGGTGGATGACAGAATCGATGCCCAAGGGAACATATGCAAAACCTCCTACAGAGACTCAACTCTAGAATGAAAGACTCAGTGGTAAATAGTAACTGATTTAAAGACAGTGACACAGCCAGACAGGCGATGTGTCATTCAGCAATAGAAATGGTCAGTGGGGAACCAAGAAGAAAATAAGAGTTTGAGAGGCAAGTATATGGGCAGTGCCCATCGAAACTCTCCCTGAAGGATCCATGGTACATGGAATGGTCATGTAAGACTAATCCTATAAGAAGAGCTAAGAATCCATCAAGGTATCTTAGCTGGAGTGTGGGTGGGGACGTTGGCTTCTTGCCATCAACTAAATCCCATTCCTCCCATTCCGTGCTCGCCTCACAAGCACTGATTATAATCTGGATCTCCCAGAGCTCTCCCAGAGGGAGAGAAGGGCTGACCTGGGGTGTGCGTATCCCAGTCCCCACGTACCTGACAATGGGCTTGGATGTGATAAGCTATCTTGTTTGGGGTTTATACAATGGTCTCTTGGGAATTTGGTTAATGTGCTCTCATACCACTCTCAAAGAGAAAATGAAATCTAGTTTCAGATCTGTGAAACCAAGGTCCAAACAGATCCAGAGCGTGGCCAGTGTGTTGAAGTAAAAGCCAATTTGCACGATCTTTGGTCATAACCAACCATAGGTTTCCTTAACGGTAAATGTATATGACATTACCATAATGATAATAGCTGTTATTTAGTATCTACTCTGCACCAGATACTTTAAATCATCACCTTGACTGATCCTTAAAACAGCACTGATGAAATAAGGTTTATTTCCCAACTTTATATGCTAGGAAACGGAGACCCAGAGAAGATGGGTCATGAGCCCGAGAGCTGGGATTAGGCTGTGGGTCTAGCTGACTCCAAAGCCCTTGCACACCTGGCTCCAGCAGTGATTTTCAAGCTTAGTTTGGCAGAGAGGTCAGAGATCACGCTAAAGGGGCAAAAGGTGGAGGCCAAGAAGAGACCACATTTATTAGCTTCCACAAAAAAAAAACGCGCTAAAGGAAGTTTGGTTTTGTTTTCTCCAAGCTGAATTGACCTGTTTGGTGCTGAAATTTGCCTCTCAGAGGAAGCAATTAAGAAGAGAAGGGGCACACACCCTCCAAAATAAGGTGCGCTAAGAAACTTCTGCCTGTTCATGAAAACGTGTGCACTTACTAGGGGTCAAACACACCCTCTTTACGATGGACTTGTATTCTGAAGGGTTTCCTTTAGTGAATTAACACACTGTATAGTAAACACCTCTCCGTTAGATGAAAGTTCTAGAAAGCAGGAACTAAAACCTAAAGCACAGCCTAGCACACTTACAAAAGCATATGGGGCAGAGTGATGGGTGAGTGGAAGAGAGGAAGTAATGTCCTGCCACTCCTGGGGAGAGCAACCGAGAGCTCTTGGCCCTATGGCCATCCGCCTACCACATTATGATTCCACAAACATTGATGGTTAGACAAATGACCAGTTTAAAGATCTGATCCAAGATGATTCAACACAGCTTAATGAACCATTAGTGACTATGCCTCAGCAATTCAGTGCAAGAACAAAGATGTTTAACACAGCCTCTAAATACAAAGGACACCAACAGCAGTTCACACAAGAAGAACTATAGATCACCAAATAAAAAAGAAAAAGGGTGCAACCTCGCTAGTGATCAAAGGAATACCAACTAAAATAAGAATTGATTTTGGGGGAGTCTGGCAAATAGGCCACATTAAAAAAAAAATTGTGTCTTTTAAAGCAATATTCAAGACTGGAAAGGATGTCAGCAAATGGCCAGTATGACAGACTATATGTTGGTACAGCATTTTGGGGTGCGTAAGTTGGGAGTATGGATCAAAAGACCTAAAATATCTTTGTATCTTTGAATTTGTATTTTTATTATAACCATTTATCCTATCAAAGATGTGTATGAAAACTTATGTATAAAGATGTTTATTCAGAATAGCACCAAAAAAAAAAAAAAAACGAAAAAAAGGAGCCAACAGCTCAAACCAAGGGACTGGTTAGATACATCATATAACAATGCTACGCAGCCATCAATAACCAACTCCTCAAGAAGTTGATTTGGGAGATGTTTGTAACATACTTCAAAGTGACAAAAGCAGGTTTCAAAGCACTACCTAGAAAATCATTTGCGTTTTGTTAACAAAAATCCACGTTTCCTCTATTTTTATCTATATTTTCTCTTCTCTATGTTCAAGCGTATAAAGACTTATAAGATAAAATTTTATAGTTTTATTTTGAAAATAGCATAAGTCTCACAAATCAAACCAATGGTAACCTCTGACGCTTACGTGGGACCTCATCCTGTCTCCGTGCTCTCTGTTCATCCCCCACGGTAGCCCTGGTTTGGAAAGAGATGAAATGACTTGTCCGTGCTTTCTACTAACTAAACCCCAGAGCTGGCCTCACACTCAGCTCCCTCGCTTCAAGAGTACAATTCTCTTCATTACACTAGAGCTGGATTTACCCTTAACCGGTACCAATTTCCAAAATTCATCAGATCTCACGGTGAACTTCTCAGAGTTCACATAACCCAACTGCATTTGAAAACGGCAAATGTAATTATGCCATGTGCCTAGACGTAAGTATTCCCCAGTGGGAGAACCCAGCAGCTACCATATGTTTTAAATTCTAATTCTCCCCAAAGAATTTTTTTTAAAAAATTATAATATGTTCCGTAATGAAGAGTTTTGTTTCGTAAGCGTTTTCCCCAGAATCATAAAAGCACGTTCTTCCTTGTAAATTACACATGGCATAATTACAACAAGATGGGCCATGCTTTGGGTCTCACTTCAAAGTGATTCCATTTTAAAGCGTTCCCTTTAATAAACACAGCCTCCACTATGGAACTGTCCAGAATTAGTGAACTCTATTTTTAAAGGGTAGATACTAACCCTGGGATTAATATCAAGTCTTCAAAGCCTTGCTTTATTCTATAAAAATTCTTTGTATCATAATCATAAGATCAGGAATTAAGAGTGTTGTAAAAATGACAGTGGCAAGAACAACTAACAACTAGATAGCATACAGACCTAGCTTGTGGGTGAACTGTCAAAGAGGAGTTTAGACTATATCAATATATACCATAATTTCTCCAGAGAAGAAATGATTTCTCTAGCTTTCTCTACATCCATCCATCTCCGCACATACACTAAGCATTTCTGGATGGCCTGACACATGATAAGAGCTCGACAAATGTTTGCTGGCTAGCTGTGAACACCAATGAGAAAGACCCCCCCCCCCCCCCCCCCCCCCCCCCAGAAAAGTTTTATCCCAGGTAGGCTAGGGTGGCTTCATGGGTTGAGAAGGGAAGAGAGTATTGAAAGGCTTGGGGACAAGATAAGTGAGAGTGAGAAACCAAGTTCAGGGGCAAGTGAGTTAATGAACTCGCCTGTACCAAAAGGGAGGGCCAGATGTTCCCCAAGGAGTGGTTTTAAGAGATTGGTCTGGAGGCGGGGTACAGCAGGGTGGGAAGGAGAAAAGAAGCGGCAGGACACCCTGTGAGCAGACGCGGCAGTGAGGGAGGTGGGAGGGGATGCAGACCAAGGTGAAGTCAGCGGAAAAATGTGAAAGACATGTCAAATGAACAGAAGATGCGGACCAGCTAAACGTGGAGAAGATGGTACAGGTGAGAAAACCAAGGAAGGAGAGACCAGCACAATTCGTGGAGAAGCCCAGCATTCCACTAAGGAGAAAGGAGAAGGGGGAGGAATTTTCAGAAGGAAGAAGGCGTGGAGGAGGGAGCGCCCGGGACTTAGCATCAGGACTGCTGCTGTGGGCCCGAGGACCAAAGAGCAGGATTCGGAAGGGGTGAGTGGTGAGACAAGGAATGTGGTAAGTATGCTCTACACAATCAAAGAGGAAGATGGAGGGGGCATCAGGAACGAAGGAATTCTCCTCCCGTTCCTGAGGAGGAGGGATGGGTGGGCACCCAAAGAATCAAAGAGCTCAGGGCTTCCCCGGTGGCGCAGTGGTTGGGAGTCCGCCTGCCGATGCAGGGGACGCGGGGTCGTGC
>NW_006788200.1:5044108-5045975 GCF_000442215.2 Lipotes vexillifer
GCCGACGCGGAGGACGCGGTTCCGGGCCCCGGTCCGTGAAGATCCCCCGTGCCGCGGAGCGGCTGGGCCCCTGAGCCACGGCCGCTGGGCCTGCGCGTCCGGAGCCTGTGCTCCGCCACGGGAGAGGCCACGGCGGTGAGAGGCCCGCGTGCCGTAAAAAGAAAAAACGCTCAGCTCTCACAGCCTCAGGGCAGCAACCTCAGGAGGCAGTCCACGTGGTAAAGGGACAGGGCAGGTAGAGAGGCAGGGCTGCGCTGGGCTGACAGAAAAGGAGAGGAAGTGCCTTCTCCTCGCTGCTCCTCCTGTGGGTCAAATCCGTTCTTCCTTCATTCCGGGGACTCACCGTGCCTACTGTCCTAGAGCCCCTCAGATGCGTGAAGGTGCTTCCCACCAGCCGCTCAGCGGACGCTTCTCCCTGGGCCTCACTGGCACGTGCTAATCCCTCCAGCCTCGGGTCTGGTGCCACTACCGATGGAGGCCTCCGCCCCTGAGCACACGCAGCGGGGCCAGCTCCACCCTCCTCCCTGCCAGACACCCGGCGCCTGACCTTCGGCGCTTCCCTTACACGGTTCCCACCCTCCCAACCAGTGATGTGTTCAACGGTCCTGTCATGACTGTCCTCTCTCACATGAAGCTCCATGAGAGCAGAGAGAGCTGTTCTCCTTTGCTTACTGTTACACCCTAGCCCCTAGCACAGTGGCTGCCCCCGAGTGGGCACTCAGGAAGCCCTTGTCAGGTAGGCAACAGGTGAGATGGCTGGACTCCGATTGTTTATGTGCTACACTCTCTCCCACACAGGGGAGCACCGTCTCAGGTACCTGTGGTTCCCCAGGGCCTGGCCCCCGGGAGGTCCTCCCTAAGTGCCCGCCTGCTGATGGACTGCCTGCCTGGCTGGGGAGGGTGGTGACCCCCCACCCAGGGCCTCAGTTCCCTCTTTGGCATCAGAACAGCTGGAGACCCTGAGTCCTCAGACCCTGTGACGATAAGGGACCTGTGAGAACAGAGTTCTCCTCAGGCTCAGCACCTTCTCCTAAGGGCCGGGCCCCATCATGGGTGCAGGGAGACTGGGGAGAGTGAGACAGCTCCTGCCCTCAAGGAACTCTGGGCCCCGGGAGGGAGACACATGGAAACAGGGTGAAGAATACCGCGAGAGTGTGTGCAGCACCAACACCGAGGGGGGACCGCTCCCGCTTACGGAGAACTTAGCAGGTGCCGACCTCGCTGGAAGCGCTCACAAAGATGGCCTCGCGCAGCCTCGTGCAGTACCCCTGAGAGAGCCAAGAGGTGAGGGTCTCCACGGTGGGCTGTTAAGCCCCTGCAGGCAGCTGTTATAACAACGGCGACAGCAGATGGCATGACTGAGCATTTACTAGGGTCCAGGCCCGTATTAAGTATTTTACAGGCAGCATCTCATGGTTTTGTCACACTCCCATGAGCTAAGCATGATCATCACATACATTTTACAGCGGAGAGAGGTTAAAAGATTTGTCCAGGCTCAAAGCTCGGATGTCACAGAACTGGGGATGAAACCCAGGTGTGTGGGGCTCCAGAGAGAACTATTCATCTGTAGTTAAGGAAGCATGCAGCCCCTGGAGGAACCACACGGTGATGACAGATCGATAGTTGAGAAAGGGCACTGCAGACCTGGCATCCAGGGCAGGGCTGGCACAGACAATGGGCATGGATGACGGGCAGCTGTCTTTTCCAGCTGACAAAGCTTAAGGAAAATCAGGCAGCACAAAAACGGTAAGAGCAGGTGGTCCAGAGAGGTCCAGGTGCAGGCCTGCACAGCCTCCTCTGTGGGGATGGGAAAGGGCAGATACGGCTGCAGGTGGCTGGCCACCGTGAGTCCTTCCATATATGGCCT
>NW_006788200.1:5045993-5100438 GCF_000442215.2 Lipotes vexillifer
TCTTTCCCTACAAGTCAGATCATAAGCAGCTCCTCAGACCCTGGGCCTGGCGTACAGAAGACTGCACACTTTAGCACCTGAATTTAAATCAGGCCAATTTCGTGCTATTCCTGCAGGTGTCTGTGCTGCAGCTTCTTTTTTCTCTCCCTCTGCCTACTGGAGGAGAGGGAGAAAATGAGCAGCCCAGCAGCATCACTGCGTCAAGACCAGAGTCGGCTGCCTGCAGGGCAGCTCCCACAGCCAGCGTGCTGTTAGTCTGAATCAGAGAAGACCTGGGGCAGACGTGAGATCTTCACACTATCCGGAAAGCCACTTGCAAGCAGAGAAAGGGCACAGTTGCAGATACCTCTGCAAGACGGCTGCTTTTCCAGAAGGAACGGGCAGATGGGGGAAAGGATGGCAAAACTGGAGCAGGGCAAATGTAGCTAGGAGGGGAAAGGGGTGAAGAGCCGTGACCAGAGAGAATGCTCACCTGGGCCCTCCGCTCTCGGGAGCCTCTGGCCACTGCCCTACATGGCTGGCCTGTCTTGTTTACCACGCCCTAGGGGTGGGGCATCCAGCACCTGTGACTAGATGGCAGGGAAGCATGGTCCTAAGGTCACTGTGCGCCCTTGCCCTCCCTCGTCACATGAATGAATCTTAACCAAGCCTTGCTGGTGAAAGCAGCTCTTTTGCCCCTTTCCCGTTTGCCCATTTCTGTTCCCCTCTAACCTTAAACGAACCTAATTATAGGAATGAGATCACTAGGCAGTTTAACCTAACTCCTGACTTATGCCCTCCTGAATGCACACCATGCCTTGCCTAGCCTGTTGATTCTATTCCTAGATTAAAAGAATATGAAGAATTAAGGAGTTAAAGAATGACTAGCTCTCTACCCTCATCGGCCCCCTTAGCAAACCTGCGGGAAGATCACGTGGGCAAGATAACATCTGAAGAAAGAGTCAGCCAGTCTGCATGCAATGGAGAATGATGCAGAATCCAACCTCCTGCCTCGATGATTCACTGAGCTTCTTTCCCCTTTTTCCCTTTAGAAACTGTCGTGGCTGAGCAGACTCTTTGGAGTTGGTCTCAGGACATGAGTCTACCTTCTCCCTAGACTGCCGGCTTTTCTGATTAAAGCAACCTCCCTTTCTACTGATACTCGCCTCTTGATTATTGGCTTTTGAGTGGCAAGCAGCCGAACCTGAGTTTGTTAACACTGGGACCATGCCTAACTCAAGCTGGGATGTTAGGGTGGGCCATGTGTCTGCTGGCACCTCAACCACAGTGCCTGGGTGACCACCCAATTCACCTTCCCTCTTTGGCTAAGCTCTACAAGGGTGGTAAGGACCATTCAGAGAGGAAAGACCAATTGCTGGGGTGGGAGCAGGGCTGCACTTTCTCTCTGCTTAGATGCCCTTAGATGTGTGTCAGATGCTGCTCTGTGCTGGGAATTAACTAGGGAACAAGACATGTGGAGCTTGCCCCATGAAGCACCCCCGCCGAGGATAAGAATTCAGAGCCTGGCAAAAAAGGAGGCCACCATGAGAATGCACCTGGGGGCAGGGCAGCGGGGGAGAGAAAGTTGGGCTTATGTAAGAAATCTTGTGCCCCGGCAGCAGCAAAGGGCCAAGCCATACTCGAGCAGAGGCTGGGGAATACTCTATCCATTTTCCGGAAGGGAAGGGACCTATACCCACTGGGCCCTAGCTCTCACCGACATCACTTTATTTTCAATCAATTCGTATCCATCAAGTAACCTGAGCAGGGGCTGATCAGACAGTCCCAGGTTTCTGTGCTTGCCACACCCTGACCAATGACTTTTGCCACACTCAGGAGTTCTGGAGCAAAGGAGTAACGGGTAGCCAGTGACAGGAAATCCGAAGACTTCCTCCTCTCTGACGACCCCCCTCCCTCCTTCTCCCCAGGCTCCTTCTCTGTGCTCCCCCAGCCTCTCTGCCTCTCTTCCATCAGGACACAAATGACACAACTATCATGACTGATCTCTCTGTCTCCCTCCAACAGGAAGCTCTCTGACGGCCAGGGTGGTGTGCCCAGCTATCAGCACAGAGCTCAGAAGATGTATCCTGGCGAATGAATGAATACTGCCACTCCTTCTTACCTCCCAAGAGGGCTGATTCGCGTCGCAGCTCAAAGAGCCCAGGCCACTCAGGAGCCAGGCAAGAATGGGGTGGGAGTGAGGCCTGCCCTTCAACCTTAGCAGCTTTTCCTGCTCCAGTCCCCAGGGAATCTGCTTCATAAACACTTACTTAGCAAGACATTTAAGACGCTATTCATTTCTCCCCTCAAAAGCAGAGGTGAGACAGTGACAGACACGGTGAGCAGCCAGCAACAATGAGTCCCCTCCACCCCTGTGCGGAAGTTATTTCCCTTTCAGATCACCAGCCTGGCAGCCCGGAGTGAGATGCAACATGCTAATGGAGGTGGCCCACTAGAACCAGTAGCAATTAGAGGCTTAAGCTCCCTTTTCCATGAGATGAGGGAAAATAAAGCTGACTGCAGATAGTGTACTTGCTTGCAAGGCACCTTTCTCTCCTATTAAGGAAGAAAGATAGGAGGCCTCACCTCTCCAGGAGCCAGGATCAGTGTCAGGCCACCATGGACAATATTTTCAAACCCATACTAGGTGCTGGACACATAACTGCATGGCAATAGGTAGCAGGGACATGAAGGTCCCTGCATAAAAATAGAGCCCTTGTCCTTGAATAGAGCTAGATGATGCCCCCCTAAAATATCAGCTCCATGACAGCAAACCTTCCTCCCTATTCTCTGTTGTTGGGGTCTGTTACGGACTGAATGTCTGTGTCCCTCCAAAATTCGTATGTTGAAGCCCTAACCCTCAATGTGATGGTATTACGAGGTGAGGCTTTGGGGGAGGTCATGAAGTTTAGATGAGGTCATGAGGGTGGAGCCTCCATGATGGGATCAGTGCCCTTATAAGAAGAGGAGGAGACCAGAGCCCCATCTCTTTCCACCGTCATGTGAAGATACAAAAAGAAGGTGGCAGTCTGTGGGCCAGGAAGAAGGCCCTCACCAAGAATAGAATCTACTGGTACCCAGATCATGGACTTCCACCCTCCAGACTATGAGAAACAAATGTCCATTGTTTAAGCCACCCTGTCGGTGGTACTTTGTTACAGCAATCCTGAGCTAAGGCAGGGTCCCAGAACATAGCACGATGCCTGTCTCATATCAGGTGCTCCACAAACATTCTTTGAATTAATTTCTGCATAAGTTAATGGGTAATGGTAGCTGCTGCAACAGATAATCCCCAACATCTAAATGGTTTAATATAAAAAATATATAACCATTCACTGTCCCCTCCAACTAAGACAAGGGGATTGCAAGATCATCACGCATATAAACTCTTGGCCTCATTTACTGAGGTGGGCTCTGCCCCTTAAACACACAGTCTCCTGATATGTAAACATGCATTGGAAATAATAAACACAGAAATGCAGTTTCAGAAACCCCAGTCAACTATACCTGGTATTTGAGGGCCAAGGCACAGCTGAGCGGGGAGAGGTAACCCAGAGGTGCTGGCCTCAGTCACGGGTGGAGCACTGCCGGTGGCTGCATTTACATATTTTAATGATCACATGAATGGGGGTTTGTGGAAGAGGAAACATCAGATTTGTCACAGAATAGGAAAATGCCTTTGGGAAATGAGGCATTAGGGACCAGCTGAGATGTATGCTCTTGCCTGAGGGTGGAGCCATCTCTCCAACGGGCCTGTTATTATAGGGAACATTGCACAGAAGCCCTCAGGAGTGGTTTAAAGAAAGAAAATGCACTGAATTAATTCTCTCTCTCTCTCTCTCTCTCTCTCTCTCTCTCTTCTCTTTCTCTCTCTCTCCCTCTCTCTCTCTCCCTCTCTCTCCCCTTGACTTAGAGAGGGCGAGACAGTTGAAGCAGCTATTCTAAAGCCACACTTCTGGTCACCAAACTCTGGGACTCATGAGTGATTTCACTGGATGTCAAATTACTCTGTCTCAGGGGAAATCTGCACCTCTGGGGCCCCCACGGAACCTCCCAGGATACAGGATGCTTGTACCTGGCAGGGAAGGAGCAGGTAGATGACAACACCCAGAAGCAAGTCCGGGAAGAGGGGAAGATCACAACAGACATGATCTGCATCTTACCTTCTCCTCCCAAAGAAATTTTTAGAGCACCAA
The DNA here is from genome assembly GCF_000442215.2 of Lipotes vexillifer. Lineage (NCBI taxonomy): Eukaryota > Metazoa > Chordata > Mammalia > Artiodactyla > Lipotidae > Lipotes > Lipotes vexillifer. Next base: position 5,050,169 of record NW_006788200.1, read on the forward strand.
GGTTTCAAACGCCTGTGTGGTCTGAGAGTGAAGAAAGGGCAGGTGGAATTGGGGGGATCCAGGAGGGAGAGAAGGGAGAAGGAAGAAGACAGAGAAGGGGAAAGGGAATATCTATTTAGTGCCGAAACAAAAGAATGGTGAGGAGCTTCGTGGTGGCTGTGATTTGCTTCTCTGTACTCTCTGGGTCTCCCCGACCCTTCATGGCAGCAGTATTTTTGTGACCCAGATTGACAGTGATATGAACCAAGGAAAGACCTTGTGGGTCAGGGCTGTTTGTAGACAAGCTACCACCATTACGTTGGTTTTCCAAGCAATTAGTAACCACATATGGCATTGCTTATTTTCATACTTACCACTGAAATGTAATAAATGTATGAACTTTCAGCCCCAGAAGGTATAAGTTCTATGACAGCAGAAACTGAAGCTGCAGGTACCTGTCTCTATTCCTGAATACAGTAGGAATCAAGAAGGGTTTTACGATTTTGATTTAATGCAAGGTGCTAACGACAGAGCATGAGAAAGTTGCTGTTCAATGGACCTTCCTGTTAGCAATCATAATGTAGCTGATGATTGTGATGGTGATGACAGTGGTGGTAATCTGTGAGGTGATATACCAGGCCCCACTGCAAGAGCTTTACATTGATTATTCCATTTAAACCTCAAAACAACTCCACGAGGACGCATCCTTATCCGTATCACCATTCCTCCAGTGAAGACATGAATTCGAACTGGTTAAAGTATTTACCAGAAGTCACCCAAAGTGTAGGTTTCTGGACTGAACACAGATCTGTCTGAATCTAGAAGCAGGATTTTTCACCACTCTGCTTTTCTGTCTGTCATGCCATGCCTTTTACAGCAGGGACATTCTGCTCACACCAGGAGCTCTGGGAGGACAGAGGGAAACCCAAGACATGTGCAGACAAAAGAAACTGTGAGGGCTTCCCTGGTGGCGCAGTGGTTGGGAGTCCGCCTGCCGATGCAGGGGACACGGGTTCGTGCCCCGGTCCGGGAAGATCCCACATGCCGCGGAGCGGCTGGGCCCGTGAGCCGTGGCCGCTGAGCCTGCGCGTCCGGAGCCTGTGCTCCGCAACGCGAGAGGCCACAACAGTGCGAGGCCCACGTACCGCGAAAAAAGAAAAAAAAAAAAAAGAAACTGTTAACCTTGATCCTGAAGGACCCCTCAGTGCCCAGGTCCATGCTGATGGTCTGATGGATGCTTGAATTTGTTAGTACTTCTCTGCAATGTCATCCCACCTTTCATGCTGCCTTGCAGAAGACTCGAGTTGGAAGATGCAAATTCAGATTATAAATCCTCATTTGCCATCCTTCTGACTCCCCCACAAACCCAGGGCACCCTTGCACCAGGGCCCATAGGTTCAGTGGGCACGACTTGATAAGCATAGACCAGAGAGAGGCACGGTGCTGGCATCAGGGCCCTGAGTAGGATTTAGGCTATCCGCCCTCTGCTGCCGGTAGCTCCTACTGAGCCATGGCACTGGGCGGGCCCTGCAGGAGGAAAACAGAGCACTCAAAGGGAATGCTGGCTCCTGCATTCCAGGCACCCAGGACAATGCTGCACATTCACAGGCGCACAGGTGGCTGGCTGGTCACCTGAACGACAGCCTCCTGCCCATGTCAGGATTCCTCAGGTTACGGTTGGATCAAATTACCCCCAAAAGTAACCCAGTCACTGTTGAGAAGGTTTGAAAAGTAATAAACCCAGCTTCTGGCTTGGGTCTGCCAGGGAGTGCTTCTCTGGAGGTTAATGTGGGGCTGTCATGCACAGCGAGCTTTCCGCTAGGGCTTCTGTTGTTCTTCGTGCCCTTGTCTCCCTTGCCCTGGCTCTGTCCAGCAGCTGCCCAGTGCCTGCTGGCCACTGGTGCCGGCAGAGACTGGGCTCTGAGCCCGGAGCAAAAGGGCTGTCAGTGCTGATTGGCTTCCTGCCGAAGTGGTCCCGCCCCGCAATCCAAAGAGGCAGGAAAGACGGCGTTAAAAGCAGGCTAGCACTTCATGAGGGCTTGGACAACTGTTCTAATGCATCCTGATGAGCTCCATCTGCTGCCAATCTACACTGGGCATATGTCTCCTCGCCCCAGCACTGCAGTTTGGCTGGAAAATTCATCACAAAGTATGTATCTGCCTTACAGAGAGGAGACAAGTGCTGGAGATGGTCTTCAAGCATATCTGGGAGCAAAGGAAGGCAGGCGGGGGAGAACATTCTGCAAAGATAGATCCACAAAATGCCTAAGGGATGGATACTTCCTGAAACATTCACCAACACCCAAACTGCCAGACAACACCAGAGCATAAAAGTGACCCACACAAGTCTTTACATTGGCTGCAGCCTTAGCTGAAACCATTTCATGAACTGCTTTGCTTGCTTCTGTTTGGTGTGGTCACAGCTCTCATTCTCACTCAGTTCTGAGCTCCAGTTTATCTCACATCTCTAGTTTTTTATTAAGAACCATTATTTCACAAACCTCTTCACATCTCTTCATATTAACGATCCTCACTAGAAATCAGTTTTCTTTTGGGAACCGTGAGTGTTTATCACCTCATGAAAGATGCTGAGACGCAAGAGCCCACTGAGATGACCATTCCTGACCATCTGCTGGACTCACACACTAGCCAAGGGAACTGTCCCCCATGCTTTCCTTCTAGGCAGTCAGCAACCGGTAAATGAGGGCCTACTGTGTGCTTGGCCAGCACTGCATTACCAGGACAAAGTACACGTTTCAGGCAAGAAGGCTGAGAACCAAACATATTTCCTTTTTAAAAAATATTTTATATTACAAAATATAAAAAGAATATTGTAATACTGAAGAAAAAAATCAAAGTAGGAATGCTTATACCACCAGATTTCAAGACTTACTATAAAGCCGTAGCCTTATAACTAGACAGTATGGTAAGTGGTTTAAAAAAAAAAAAAAAAAAGAAATAGACAAATTGATCAATGGCACAGAATAGAGGACTGAGATGTAGACCCACTCAAACAGAGTCGACTGATTTTTGAAAAAGGAGCAAAAGCCAATGGATTCCATTCAATGGAGAAAGGATAGTCTTCAAACTTGCATCCAAAATGAAATGCTCTTAAAATTGAACGGGAAAATAAACAACTCAATTAAAAAACATACAAAAGATCTGTACAGATAACTCACCAAATAAGATGGAAACTAACCATATGAAAAGATTCTCAACCTGAGTTGTCATTAGGGAAATGCAAATTAAAACAACAGTGGCATACCACCACACACCTAGGACGGAAATGTGAGGGGGGGAAAAACCCCCCAAAACACAAATACCAATTGCTGACAAGGATGTGAAGCAACAGATACTCTCACTATCGCTGTAGCAATAAAATGGTATAGCCACTTTGGAAGACAGTTTGGCAATTTTTTTTATAGCTTAACATCTTACCATATGATCCAGCAATAGCATTCCTAGGTGTTTACCCAACTGATTTGAAAACTTGTGGTAACACAGGAAGCTGCGGTCAAATGTTGGTATCAGCTTTATTCATAATTGCACAAACTGGAAGCAACCAGGATGTCCTTTAAAAGGTGAATGTATGAACAAATTATGAAACATCCGTACAGTGGAATACTAGTCATTGATAAAAAGGAATGAACTATCAAGCTACACAGAAACACGGATGGATCTTAAATGAATTGCTAAGTGAAAAGAGTACAAAAAGCTACCTACTGTATGGTTCCATTTATAGGACGTTCTAGAAAAGGCCTAGAGTTTGCATTCGCTCTGCCAGTGGTTCCCAGGGATCTGAGGTGGGTGAGGGGAGTGGTTGAAAAGTAAAGCACAGGGAATTTTCTAGAGTGGTGAAACTATTCTTTATGATACTATAAGAGAGGCTATATGACTGTATGAATTTGTCAAAAGCCACAGAACATTACAGCACAAAGAGAGAACCTTGATGTATGCAAATTAAAAAAAAAAAAATCATTTAGGAGGTTGGGAGCTCCCAGGATGAAAAGCAGAATGTGACAAAACAGTCTAAGTGTATTACAGAGGTGCTGACCTGAGTAGCTTTGGAAATGAGTAGAGCCTATAAGACTAAAGGCCAAAGGATTATACATAAACGCTGTGCTCTAGCTGATAAAGTCATTTCCCACAGAGGTAGGGATCAGCAATTGGATACCACTGTATGTACATGCATACCATAATTGCAGAATTAAGTAAATGGATGGTGGACGCTGAGAGCCAAGTTTCTCACTGCTGGAGTGGGAGATTATAGACAAGCAATGGAGGAGACTATAATGATCCATGTGGTGATGGGTCACAGTTGCAGACATTAGTATGAACTCATATTTAGCTTAATATAGATTCAGATGGATACACACAGAAGAATTTACAAATGTATATGTGTGTTAGTATGCACACATATATTTCCTTGTTCTGTTAGCTGAGAGGGCAGACGAGTGACACTGCAGTGGTAGTGAGCACACCTAGTGCCCAGACACCCAGATCTTGGCCTCTAATGCTGTTCTCCAATAAAAGTAACCAGGGCTGCCTGGAGAAATGGCTGATTCTATGGCTGGGATAAGGAATCTGCAAGATGAGTCTGGAGCATCTTGTAGTGCCAGAAAGTAAAGAAGTACTCAAATGTAAGTAAATAAAATAAACCACAATGAGAGTATATCAAAGGGACACAGGAGCCACCAAAAAGAGCTCCCTATGTCCAAAGCTGGAACAATGTGAACAACAAAACCTTAGCACTGGATTAATCTAATAGTATTAGATTATAACCTCAGGTACCAAATAAATGTCTATGAACCATAAATTCATGTTTGATTGATCAAATGAATGAATACATAAATAAATAATTAAACAGGAAGAAGAAACAAATCTTTGGTGCAGAAGAATTGCAAATAATTCGTGTAGGTGCTCCATTCTCAAGGAGATAGAGCATTAACTCTCCACTCCTTAAATGTGGATCGTGCACAGTTACCTTCACCCAAAGAGTGCACTATGAAAAGAGGGAAAAAGAGAAACATTACAGTGGAGAAACCTGATATTAGGGGAAAATGGCTGTGGGGCATAAGGGAACTCTCTGTACCTATGTTTGCAATATTTCTATAAATCTAAAACTTCCCTAAAATAAAAAGTTTATGTTTAAAAAAAACAAGAACAACACTGAATTAAAGGTATTGGGAAATAGAATTTTGTTGGATATCAATTGCTGAAAAAAAGAGGTACACAGTGCTCCAAGCATGAAGAATGACCAAGGATTGACGAAGCCAAGGAAGCGAGGAAGGGGCCCTCTACAGGCGGTGCATGAGGAGACCAGTCACAGAGGGACAAAGGGTGCCAAAGCCTTCACAAGCCCTGATTCACACTGGTGCCCCAGCAGAACTTTAAAATGCCACACCGCGGGCATCTTAGTAAACAAGTACCTTATTTACTCCATTCTGGAAGTTTTATCCAGATCACTGAGACACAAAAAGAAGTGTAACATACTTACAGGCAGCGGAGTGAAGTACTCAGAAGCAGGGACCTAGAAGTCAGACTGATCTGGGTTCAAATCCTAGCTCTGCCATTTGCTAGATGTGTGACCTTGAGCAGTTGGAATGAACAAAGGTCTATTTTCTCAGTTTTAAATGGAGATAACGGTACCTCCCATCACTGGGCTTTCAGGATGACTATATGGAAACATACACACGACACACAGTGGTTAGCAATAGTCAGTAATCCCCAAATGGCAGCTATTCCTTAAAATTTACATTGGAGAGGAAGATAAAACGCCCATTATCTGTGGATGAGATAGTCTTCTATAGAAGATCCAAAACGATAATATAAAAAGCTATCAGAATCAAGATTTCCTGTTTGAAAGAAATAATCATTTTAACAAAAACAAAAAACAGTTTTCATTCACAAAAAGCAATCACAAACATCAACTCTCTAGTCATAGGTGTAATGAGGAATACAGGAGCCCATATGAAAGGAAACTGCAGACATTTCCTGAGGAAACTGGGAAGAACTGTGCCATGTTTCCAGATGGAACAACTTAAGTGTAAAGTTATCAATTTGTCTCAAATTACTTTGTAACTCCAATCTAAATTTCATCTCCTGCAAGTTTTCAAAATGATTTTTAATATCATCTGGGAGAACACGCAAGAAGGGCCATGAAAAATGTGAAAAAGAGGACAGCTTGTTGTTAGACGAAAGATGAATTACAGAGTAAAAATCATTAAGAAAACTGGCTATTTAAGAAAGAAAAAAGAACCCTTATAGTTCCATTTCTCACAGTATACCCCAGAATAAGTATTAGATTGATTAAAATAGTATTTTTTCAACTAGTAGTCCCAATGCATGAGTGGGTGATGAATGTAACTTTCTAAAATATGAAGTATAATGGCAGAGAATAGAAAATAGCACATATTATACAGAGTAAGAGTGAGTATTGCTTGGTGGAAGCTTTAAGTACTGGCTCACAATATAAACTATTTCTTCCTGTTTGAATGCCATTGGCCTAATGCGTCAAATATGAAAAATTCAAGCCGTGAAAGAACAAAATGAAAACGCAGGTGAAATTTTTATCTGGTCTCAGAGTAGGGGAGATTTCTAAACGTACATCAAAGCCAGAAACTCCAACAGAAAAAAAAAAAATAAAAGATGGACCTAACTGGATAAAAACATCAAAATCTTAGTCTATCAGAACACACCATTAAAGGCAAGGAAAAAATTAGAAAAAAAAAAAATTGTGAAATATACATGATGGGTTCATACCCTTAATACGTAAAAGGGTATTTTACGCGTGTGGCCCCGCCCAAGTTTGGCGTCTCAGCCCGCCCCATCTCCCAACCTCCTCAGTGTGGTGCCGACGCTGCCTTATAAATTATTGAGAAAAATACTGTGAAAGGTAAAGAATAGAGTATATGAGGCAATTCATAAAGAAGAATTACAAATATTATATATATATATATGTGTGTATATCCACATATATATATGGAAAAAAATGTTAAACCTGCAGTGTAGTCAAAGAAGTAAAAAATAATCAAACTTTGACAGAGCCAAGTAATTGTCTCCCAGGATCCATTCTTCCTGCTTTGTTTTTATTGATAAGACCTCTGATTTTTAGCTGCCTTCCAGCTTAAAACCCTACATTCCCCAGCATCTAGGTAGACCATGTGACTAGACTCAAATTAAATTCAGACTAAGTTGACCACTGAGATGTAAAGTGAATTATATCCAAATTCACAAGGGTCTGCTTGAAGGAAAGTAGTGTGCCCTTCTTTGCTCCTTCCCTTTTCCTGTTGACTGGACTACAGATGGAATGGCTAGAGCTCTAGCAGACATGCTGGACCATGAGGCTGCACCAAGGTCATCAGAGCAACAAAATGAAAAGGTTCTTTTTTTTTTTTTTATTTTTTTATTTTTATTTTTTTTTTAACATCTTTATTGGGGTATAATTGCTTTACAATGGTGTGTTAGTTTCTGCTTTATAACAGAGTGAGTCAGTTATACATATGTTCCCATATCTCTTCCCTCTTTGTCTCCCTCCCTCCCACCCCCCCTATCCCACCCCTCCAGACAGCCACAAAGAACCGAGCCGGTTTCCCTGTGCCATGCGGCTGCTTCCCACTGGCTATCTACCTTACGTTTGTTAGTATATATATGTCCATGTCTCTCTCTCGCCCTAACACACCTCACCCTTCCCCCTCCCCATATCCTCAAGTCTGTTCTCCAGTAGGTCTCTGTCTTTATTCCTGTTTTACCCCTAGGTTCTTCATAACATTTTTTTTTTCTTAAATTCCATATATATGTGTTAGCATACGGTATTTGTCCTTCTCTTTCTGACTTACTTCACTCTGTATGACAGACTCTAGATCTATCCACCTCATTACAAATAGCTCAATTTCGTTTCTTTTTATGGCTGAGTAATATTCCATTGTATATATGTGCCACATCTTCTTTATCCATTCATCCGACGACGGGCACTTAGGTTGTTTCCATCTCCGGGCTATTGTAAATAGAGCTGCAATGAACATTTTGGTACATGACTCTTTCTGAATTCTGGTTTCCTCAGGGTATATACCTAGTAGTGGGATTGCTGGGTCATATGGTAGTTCTATTTGTAGTTTTTTAAGGAACCTCCATACTGTTCTCCATAGTGGCTGAACCAATTCACATTCCCACCAGCAGTGCAAGAGTGTTCCCTTTTCTCCACACCCTCTCCAGCATTTATTGTTTCTAGATTTTTTGATGATGGCCATTCTGACTGGTGTGAGATGATATCTCATTGTAGTTTTGATTTGCATTTCTCTAATGATTAATGATGTTGAGCATTCTTTCATGTGTTTGTTGGCAGTCTGTATATCTTCTTTGGAGAAATGTCTATTTAGGTCTTCTGCCCATTTTTGGATTGGGTTGTTTATTTTTTTGTTATTGAGCTGCATGAGCTGCCTGTAAATTTTAGAGATTAATCCTTTGTCAGTTGATTCATTTGCAAATATTTTCTCCCATTCTGAGGGCTGTCTTTTGGTCTTGTTTATGGTTTCCTTTGCTGTGCAAAAGCTTTGAAGTTTCATTAGGTCCCATTTGTTTATTTTTGTTTTTATCTCCATTACTCTAGGAGATGGGTCAAGAAGGATCTTGCTGTGATTTATGTCATAGAGTGTTCTGCCTATGTTTTCCTCTAAGAGTTTGATAGTTTCTGGCCTTACATTTAGGTCTTTAATCCATTTTGAGCTTATTTTTGTGTATGGTGTTAGGGAGTGATCTAATCTCATACTTTTACATGTACCTGTCCAGTTTTCCCAGCACCACTTATTGAAGAGGCTGTCCTTTCTCCACTGTACGTTCCTGCCACCTTTATCAAAGATAAGGTGACCATATGTGCATGGGTTTATCTCTGGGCTTTCTATCCTATTCCATTGATCTATCTTTCTGTTTTTGTGCCAGTACCATACTGTCTTGATTACTGTAGCTTTGTAGTATAGTCTGAAGTCAGGCAGCCTGATTCCTCCAGCTCCATTTTTTGTTCTCAAGATTGCTTTGGCTATTCGGGGTCTTTTGTGTTTCCATACAAATTGTGAAATTTTTTGTTCTAGTTCTGTGAAAAATGCCAGTGGTAGTTTGATAGGGATTGCATTGAATCTATAGATTGCTTTGGGAAGTAGAGTCATTTTCACAATGTTGATTCTTCCAATCCAAGAACATGGTATATCTCTCCATCTGTTTGTATCATCTTTAATTTCTTTCATCAGTGTCTTATAATTTTCTGCATACAGGTCTTTTGTCTCCTTAGGTAGGTTTATTCCTAGATATTTTATTCTTTTTGTTGCAATGGTAAATGGGAGTGTTTTCTTGATTTCACTTTCAGATTTTTCATCATTAGTATATAGGAATGCCAGAGATTTCTGTGCATTAATTTTGTATCCTGCTACTTTACCAAATTCATTGATTAGCTCTAGTAGTTTTCTGGTAGCATCTTTAGGATTCTCTATGTATAGTATCATGTCATCTGCAAACAGTGACAGCTTTACTTCTTCTTTTCCGATTTGGATTCCTTTTATTTCCTTTTCTTCTCTGATTGCTGTGGCTAAAACTTCCAAAACTATGTTGAATAAGAGTGGTGAGAGTGGGCAACCTTGTCTTGTTCCTGACCTTAGCGGAATGTTCCATACCAGCCCTGGACTTCTTACCATTTGACTTATATGAAAACGAAATAAACACTCTTTTGCTTAAACCACTGTTATTTGAGCACCAGAGTGTTGATTATGTACTGCTGAGCCAAATCCTAACTAATAAAAGTACCTTTTAAAAAACTCACACAATAGAAAAATTCTTTAAAAATTATAGCATCCAGAGTTGATAAGTGTCTTCTGATAGGCATTCTCGTACATTGCTTATGATATACATTTTCCGGAAGAAATTCTGCCAGTATGTAACAAAAGACATACAATATGCATACCCTTTTACCCAGAAATTCTACTGCTAGGACTGTTTCCTATGAAAATAATTAAGACGTGCAAAATTAATATCCAATGATGTTCAAAGAAGCAGTGTTTTGTTTTTTTTTTTTTTTCTTGCGTTATGCGGGCCTCTCACTGTCGTGGCCTCTCCCATTTGCGGAGCACAGGCTCCGGACGCGCAGGCTCAGTGGCCATGGCTCACGGGCCCAGCCGCTCCGCGGCATGTGGGATCTTCCCGAAACGGGGCACGAACCCGCGTCTCCTGCATCGGCAGGCGGACTCTCAAGCACTGCGCCACCAGGGAAGCCCTAAGAAGCAGTGTTTATAATAACGAAAAATTAGCGAGAAGCTAAGTGCTCGACAGAGGACTAGCTATAAAAATTATAGTGCATTTATAAAATCAGACACCAGGCAACCATTAAAAATCATGTTTTAAAAGGATAATTGATGATATGGGAATATTATTAAGTAGTATTAAGCTAATAATAATGATTTTAAAGTAGTGTGTGATTATACTCAGACTGGGAGACTATGGGTAATTTTAAAACTTTCTTCCTGTATTTTAAAAAATTTTTTAAATGTTCTGTAACAAACATGTAAAACTTCTATTTTTTAAAAAAATGCTACTTAAAAATTTGCATGTGTCTACTGCCTTTTACCACATACCTGTCTTTTCCAGTTGGGCAGTTCCTTCCGCTCACCTTCACGTACCGTGTGTTCTAGTCCAACATGCCTCACTCATTTGTAACAAGAAATATCCTTTCCACTCCCTTATCAGAAGTCTTTGCAAGAGGTTGCAGAACCACTGATACACAAACGTACTTTACTCACAGATCAGATGCTCCCACTCCAGACCAATCCAAGTCCTAGTTGGACTGGTGCCTAGTTCTGGGAACTAAATGCTCTCCTGACACTGAGTGATGCTCCTGAGACCACCTCGGGTCTCCACTGCCCTAGATACCAGAATACCATTGGCCCTGACTCCTTGGGGGCTCCTGGCGTCACACAAGCATGGCCCGTCTCTAGGCAAATGCTCTTTAAAAGGAAGGTGTTCTGTATCAGTTCGAAAATGTATTTAGCCGCAAGTAACAGAAAGCTTGATGAACAGTGGCATAAGCCCTTGGAGGTTCACCTTGTGACATAAGTTAGGAGAGAGGCAGTTGTGACTCTGATTCAGCAGGGAATCAGAGTCACAACTGCCCACTTTCTAAGCTCCCGCCCACTCATCCTTAATGGGAATTCTTGGGTTTGTCGCCTTGTAGTCACAAAATGGTTGCCACAGCTCCACTAAAACCTCTGATTTTCATGAAAGCAGGAGCCTTCTCAGAAATCTCCAGAAGACTTTACTTGCATTCCATAGACCAGGGCTGATTCCCCAGGCCACGCCGCCAGCTGGAAGAGAGACTGAGAAACTAAGAAGTCTGGTTTTCCTTAAAGAAAACCAGAATTGAATGGGTACGGGATCGACAACTGACAGTGCCTGCTAGTGTTGGCAAGACTGATTCTAGAATGCAAAGGTGTTTCAGAAGGCAGTGTGTTACCAAACTGCACAAACAGCAGACCAGGTAACTCGTGTGTGTGTGTGTGTGTGTGTGTGTGTGTGTGTGTGTGTGTGAGTGTGTGTGTGTGTGTGACCTATATTCACTGAGCATCCTTCAGAACCAGCAGCTTTCATAATTATCTCATTGAGTTTATTTCATTCTTATAATGATCTCTCAAGATAGGCTTTATTCTCTTTGTTTTTACAGATGTGGAAACTGACACTCAGAGCAGTAGCTTTCCCAAAGCCACACAGCCAGGGAGCTTTGGGGCTGGACTTCAATCACACAGCTGTCTAATCCCCCAGCCCCTGCGTCTGCTAGTTTACAACACTAGCCTCCTGGCAAGTTCCATCATGTGTAACCTGGAGGGCAAATAAGGGGACTTATAAATGTGTTTGCATCAGAACTTGAAGATGCACACAAAGCCCCATGGCAGGTCAGATGGGGAGCAGCACCCTTCTGTGGGCAACAGGTATGCTAGTGACCTTGACCGGGATCTCTCCCTTAACTGCTGCTCATGAACAAGGAGGCAACAAACCATGTGCACAGGACCCCAAAGAGCCAAGTATTCAGGATGGTTATCACAGAAAAGACTGGGCAAAACAATGCAGACATTTTAGACCCAAATCAGAAGTTTGAGAGTAAACTGAGGAGGAGATGTGCCTCCACGGTACATAGAAAGAATAATAACTCACAGCACACAGGAGGGAGAAAGGCACCAAACTGAACCTGGATATTTATTTATTTAAATATTGCTCTAATTAAATAGGTAACAGATATGGTACACATTTATATTTATACTTAGTTGTGTCCACTCATGTCACAGACCCTATGCTAGGGATATAAAGACAAATAAATTAGACATAATCCTTGCTTTCAAGGTTATGACACTCTAGTGGATAGATGATATTTAAGTTAGATTAGTTTCCTTGTCTCAACCATGTGAGGTGAAGTCCAGCTCTTCTGACCACTGGGACTGCAACAGCAGGTCTAAATTCTAACAAAGCTCTCGGAAAATAACTTTTAAAAAAGCCTTTTGGAGTCCCAGACTTGTAAAATGGGATGGAAAACAGCTCAGCCCTATAGACCAATTGTTACCTTGGGACAGAAGTGAGCTCCCTGTGCAGATACTGAAATAACAAATTATTGATATGTTTGGTGTTGATTTCTTCTCATCTGCTTACAGGAGGGACAGCAGAGGACCTGGGCACAGAATAGGTATTTAATAAATGCTGGATGGATGGATGATGGACGGACAGATGAACAGACAGACGGATGCTGGGTGGATGAAGACACGTTGCTCACCGCTACCTCCAGACTCAGTCACTGCCCTCAGTTTCAGGAAAAAAACAAGCCAAAACAAAACAGCTGTCAGAGTGTTGCCTTAACCTTTACATTTTAATTTTTTTTGCGGTACGCAGGCCTCTCACCGTTGTGAGCACAGAGCCTCTCTCCCGTTGCGGAGCACAGGCTCTGGACGCGCAGGCTCAGTGGCCATGGTTCACGGGCCCAGCCGCTCTGTGGCACGTGGATCTTCCCGGACCAGGGCACAAACCCGTGTCCCCTGCATCGGCAGGCAGACTCCCAACCACTGCGCCACCAGGGAAGCCCTACATTTTAATTTTAATTAGGGCTTAGAGGCCTTCAGAAGCAAGGTACATGAAGTCACAGATCAGTGTTGTTCTAGTTCACTGCATTTTTCCTGAATAGGTAAGTTTCCTATTGGGCGCAGAGGTAATCAGTATTTAATCCAGCTATCTCACAACAGAAGTATGCACAGTTCTTGCACCAGAAGCTCTCAACCCAAATGAGAACAAATTCTTGCTATCTCCAGATACTTCCTCCTTTGCCTAGGAATGTTCTCAGGAGAACCCGTTCATGAATTGAACAGAATGTTCTATCCCAAAGGATGCTATGCTTCTGTCATCAAGGCAAAAAACATTTGCTTCCCGAGGCAACCTGAGCCCTCCTCCTAAGCTGGGGAGGCAGGATACAGGCAGATTCAAGGACTGGGTGAGCTCAGGCTAGATGACGCCATCTGTCCCAAACCAGAGGAGCCGAAAACACACACAGCACTTACGTTCCAGCCTGAGCTCATGCCCCAGAATGTCTGATGCAAAGAAGGCCAGAGACGAGTGTCTCAGAATCACTGAGCCAGCCTCTTCAACCCAGGGACCTAATTCACCTACCATCCCCAGCCGCTTCAAGGGCTGCAACATCCACAAGCTCAAGTACATCAAAGTCCTTTGAAAACCTTAAGAGCCTATACATTTCCTCAGTTAATTTGTTCTACAAATGATTGAAGATGGCCCAACCTGTGCCATCCACTGGCCCATGCATGTGCTGGGCACAGTGCTCACAGCAGGAAGCTGAAGGGAAAGCTGGGACAGAAGATCCAGGTGAAGAGGACAGACTGGCAGGTGCAGAATCACAGACAGGAGCCCGGTAGGGAACGGACCCCACAGCAGCCACCCTTCAACACCTGGGGAAAAGAAGTGGGGGAGGGCTTCTGGGAGAAGTGCAGATGCCAGAGCTTGAAGCCTGGGGAAGTCCTGAAGGAACTGAGTCACAGACTGGGATCCAGATGCAGATCAGGCTAAAGGAATAAGGGCGTACGATTCTACTCTCTCCAAGCTACTGATGTGAAGCTCTGAACACCCCACAGGATTAGCCTAGTTCGGGACAGCGTCTCCTAAGTTCTAAGATCTGGAGGGATGTAGGGACAGGGATCTAGACCTCTTCAGCCTCAGTAATACCCCTCAGGGTAGCAGTTCCATAGGACTAGCAACCCCCATAAAAGGGGCTATATTTTTTTTTTTCTCCCGTTGCGGAGCACAGGCTCCAGACGCACAGGCTCAGTGGCCATGGCTCACAGGCCCAGCCGCTCCGCGGCATGTGGGATCTTCCCGGACCGGGGCACGAACCCGTGTCCCCTGCATAGGCAGGCGGACTCTCAACCACTGCGCCACCAGGGAAGCCCAAAGGGCCTATTTTCTTAAAAAAAAAAAAAAAAAACTTGGTTTCAAGTAATGTTTTGAAAATTTTTTTTTTTTTTTTTTTTGGAGTATTACTTGGCCTTGTGCATTGGTACGTGATCACAATTCTGATCAAAACCCCTGTCAGCACTAATTTTCTGCTCTTTGACATTCATCTTCTAAATCTGGTTTCATAGCATGAGTGCTCCTTGCCTAGGTGATTTTAGAAGCTGAAGCTACACTCAACATCCCTTGCTAGGGTAGAACACAGAGGACTCACTGGGGTGTTAGCCACACCCCACCTCCAACACATGACATAATGGAAAGGGCCATTTAGAAGATTCAAGCTTGGACAAAGCATAACCAGGCCAAGGATGCCAAAATAAATGGATACTTCATAGGATGAGATGGGAGGAAAAAGGCCCATGCAAATGCCTTCTTGAGATTCCCCAGGCGGACGCGTAACAGGACAGCTGCACTGGTTCCTTACACAGAGCCTTCTACATGGTGAAGTTCAGTCAAATATGAAGGACTTGCCCCCCAAACGACCTGCTATTGCATCACTGGGAAATCTGAAAGCAGCAATTTTTACATTCTATGGACCCATGACCATCCTCATCATCGCCTAGGCCCCAACGTCATGGTGCCTCCTCCACCTCTCGGAACTGCCCCTAAATTGTGCTGAAACTATTTCTTCTGTTAGCTCACTCTAGGTCTTGAAATAATGAGAAACACAAGCAGAACCTCCGCTGTATAAGGAGATCTAGTGTCTCTCCCTGCAAAGCTCCTTCTTTTCAAGCAGGACAGAGGGGCCCCGGGACTAGAAGTGGAGCACAAGGTCTCGCCATCGTGACACCACCGTGATTTGGAAGCGTCTCTCAGTTCTCTCTTCTCTTTTGGTCTCCACAGGCTGAAGAGGGCTGGGCTCGTTGTTTTCGCTGTGGCTGTGCTCCCGAGCGATCTGAATATCTATTACCATATATTCAAACAACTGCTTATTCTGAGCTTTATCTGGTGTCATTATATATTCCTCAAGTTCAATAATCAAAGTGACATCCTGCATCCTTTATGTCTAAGTGCCATTTGAGTTTTTAAACAGAGAACCATTATCAAGATGATGATGATGATGACACAGCTGTATTTTTTGAACTCTACATCTACAGTTGAAATTGAGCTCATTTACTTCTCACTGCACCTGTTAGGAAGGTGCTGCCCCTTCCTTTGCCAAGGCCCAGGTGCCCACTACAACCCTTGGCCCTAGGAAGGACGAGACCTACCAAGATTTTACTAAGCAGCTGGCTTGGTGACGGGGCAGCCACTTGCTCTCTTTCGATTATAATTTCAATTTATTTTGTATTGTGATGCTGTCTTTTCTTCTCACAGCAATAGACAGCAGGGCAATGAAAGAACAGTCGACTTCAGGCCAGATTACAAATGAATTTTTATCTTTAAGAAGCTAGGTTGGAAACTTGTGGCTATCAGGAAAGCGTACTACGCAGTGGTGAGGAATGAGCTCATGCCAGGGTTCTGATAAACCTCAGAGAGCAAGGTGCGTTACAGAAAGAAAGAGGAGAAAATGAGTGAGGACACCTTGGAAAGATCCCATCAGAGAGGGCTATGATATCAGTGACGGAGTGCATTCTCTGAGCACTGAAAGCACAGGGAAATTTAGTTTAAAATGTGTGAATGTATGTGTGTGTGTGTGTGTTTTTATTTTCTTTTTCCAAAGGAAGTCTGCCCTTTCGGTGGATATTCAATTTAGGTTAAAAACACAGTATAACGTGAGGATAAGAGCACACGTTCTAGGAAAGACTTCAAATCCCTGCTCTTTCATTTATTAGCTGGGTGGCCTTAGGCAAGGTGCTGAAAAGCTCCAAATCTCAAATTTTCTCACCAGTACTACAGATGACATTTTTTGGTTGTTAGAAGAATTAAACATATACACCAAGGGCTTAATACACGTATTAAGCACCTTCTACAGATGACCTCTTGTCACAGTAAATCTTTTTCTTTTTGGCCATTTTAAACATTATAATCTATGGTAAATCTATATAATGGACAATGCTTTAAAGATAATGAGGTAGAATCATTCAACATTTGACCAATAACTGCTGGAAATCCAGACAGAAAGCCCTCATATAACTTCCATTCTAGTTGGGCAAGTCAGACAATAAACAGAATAGGTAAACAAATTATCTAATATATTGGAAGGTGATAAATGGTATGGAGAAAAATAAAGGAGGAAAGAGAGATAGGAAGTGCTGGGGAGGGTTTCCTGAGAAGGCCATGTTTGTGCAGAGATTGAAGGGTGGCTGATGGACGGAGCCGTGTAGATGTCTGGAAAGACAGTCCAGGCTGAGGCAGGATATGATGGCACATTTGAGAAACCCACTGGGACCTGATCAGGGACTTGATCATGCTTGGCCTTGCAGGTCACTGAAAGGATTTTCTCTTTTCCTCTTAACAAGATGGGAAGTCAGTGGCGTGTCCTGAACAGGGAATTATACAATCCGACATAAAGTTTACAGAATGTTTAACTCCTATGTTCAAAAGAGAATGTAGGGGCCAGGAAATTAATTAGGAAGCTATTGAAACAAAAGAAGAGGATGTCTTGGACCACTAGGGTGGTGGAGGTGGTAAGAAGTTTTCATATTTGAAAATCTATTTGAAAGTAGACTCAAATGATGATTATAATGTGGCACATGAGCGGAAGAAGGTGTTTTTTTTTTTTTTGTTTTTTTTTGTTTTTTTTTGTTTTTTTACTTCAGCAGATTGAAATATGAAGCTGCCATTAATTAAGATGGCAAATACTACAGGAAGCAGGAACAGATGTGGGGGGAGATCCGGAGTTTCATTTTGGGCATGCTAAGTTTGACATGCCTATGGGCGTCCAAACAGAAATGTGGAGCAGTCATTACATATTTAAGTCTGGAGTACAAGGGAGCAGAGCTGGCAGGTTGGCTAGAAAGAGAGCAAGGTGGGGGCAGGGGGCTTGGGCAGGAGGAGAGAGACAGACAGACAGATAGATGTGACCCTCCATGAAAACGTACGTACGACACACAGAAAAGGCAGGGTGCAAAATATCATGTAGAATGTGATCCTGATTTTGGATGGGTACAGTTTTAAAAGTATATTAGTATATGTTTACAAAAACTAAATGGAAGCATGTGCAACAGAAAGCTAATAGAACTGGGAATATGAGACACTTTTCCCATAATACTTGGATTTTATATAAGAATGGGTACTAATTTATAAATAAAAAATAAGGGCAGGAGAAGACTGCTATCTGAGTGAATTATCAAAGCCATTAATTTCTAACACCAACCTCTATCTCCTTCTCTGGACTCCAGCTATGACCCTGGCCACCCTCTCCCTCGGTTTACCCTCCTCTCTCTTTTCACCTTTAGCTTTCTCCAATCAGTTGCTACCAAGGAAGCTTCAGAATGGCCAGGAGAACCTGTGGTCTACTTTCCCAGGGCTGAACTCACAGAAGAATCTGAGTTCAAAGCCAAAGTCGGCATTTACCTCCAGAGCCCTGACAAACACGTTTTTCTTCTTGGATGCAGTTGCTAATTTAACCCCCAATTGTTTTTTTCTTTAAAGCTCACGACATTTCTATTAACCAGGCCCTAAAACTGAAATGTTCCTTGACATGTTTAATTTTTGACCATAATGTAGTACTGAATAATCAGTGAGCGAAGTTGAATGGGTATGGAAAAGGTTAATATAAACCGCTTTTAAATTGCAAGTTTGCAAGCCCCAGGCCTTCACCCTGTTACACAACCAGCATTAAAGAAAAATGTTCTTTCTGTGGTTGCAAAGATAAACCTTCATTTTGCTGGGAGCCTCTGCAGCAGGACCCTTTTAGGATTTTTCCATTGAGACATCACAGCGAGGAAGAACTTTTCATCCCGTCTCTTTGGCACCACCTCCTGTTCCCGTTTAAACACATTTCCCCAGCTCGACTTGTGATAAGTAATGGAATTAGACAACCGTCTGTCAGCCCAGGACTTTTTCCCCCAGAATCTAGCCCTCAGGTTGAAATCACCATTGGAGAAAAGAAAATCACTGTAGACTATTTTTTCTACTGTTCCCAAGAGCTCTGCTGGAGGGAAGTCGTTATTTCCTCTTTAGCATGCCCTGCGGGAAGGATCTGTGGAACTTCCTTCCCCACCTCCCAGCACAGTCAGGCCAGGAAGGGGTTACAGCTCCACGGCCAGCCGGCTGGCCGTCTCCAGAACACCTGAGGCCGGCTGGCCCCAAAAGCTAACCTGTGACAACAGAAGCGAAGAAGGAGCTGGCCTTGGAGACAGTTCTGTTCTCTCTACTCTCTCCTGCGAAGGCGGAGGAGGAGGGGGCGGGAGAGACTGTGCAGGATGCCTTCCAAACACTGCTGCTTGTGGGAACACAGGGACACTCTCTGCCTGATGGTTCACACTTCAGGATCCAGGCAAGCGACGTCAGACCCCGGAGAAATAAATCTAACTCCCACCCAACTCAGCTACAGACCCTCGACCATCTTTAGGCGGAGGACCTGGCTGGCTGTGACCTAAGGGAGTACACACGGAGGACAAGGGCACTAGCCCAGGCGTCGAGAGACCCAGGTTCTGACCCTGCCCCACACCTGCCCACTGTCTGACCTGAGGAGAGATGCCTTCTCTCCACAGACCTCCAGTTTTCTCTTGGGGGTAAATGGGAACTGAACAATGGCTCCCTGGTGCCAAACTCCTTTCCTACAGATGTGATCTGAGGTGGTAAAGCATGAAGATGGAACCACTCTAGGGGAGGTCGGAGGCCCGACCCACTCGGCCTTCCCCTGGTCCCCGTGGGGAAACCTGAGGCGCCTTCGAGGAGCACAAGGGTCTCCTCGTGCATGGTGGTATGGAGGAAGACAGGGGAGAGCTTTCCTGACCTGATATCCCACAGCTACAGAGTTTTCACCTCAGCCGTGAGGGAGCTCCGAGTCCCTCCTTCAGAGGGAACAAGGCTGCTGAGCCCAGGCCAAGGGGAGAGGTCTGTCTCTGTGAACGAGCGGAGGGGAGGGGAGTCAGGGTGGGGAGAGCAGCAGGTATGGGGCGGGCTAGTTTAAAAATGTATCTTCAAGACCCTAACAGTCCTCTATTTTATCCCTAAAATTTCAACCACTGCAAAGAAATCAAGAAACAAGTGCTTCAGACATTCCTCATATTCTTTACTGAGGACTGAAGAAAAAGCAGCAGCAAAGCCCAGAACCAAAGGGTTAACATTAGATGTGAGAGGTGACCTCCTAACTGGGCTGGCTCTCGGGTACCGGAAAATACCAAGAGGAACTGGGGAGGGAACTTTCCTAGGAGACTCTTAGAAAAGGTACAGAAACCCAGGCTTAATGTGTAGACTTCAATCTCCCTCTTTTTTTTTTTTTTAACTTTTTATTTTATATTGGAGTATAGCCAATTAACAATGTAATAGTTTCAGGTGCAAAGCAAAGTGACTCAGCCATACATATACATGTATCCATTCTCCCCCAGACTCAATCTCCTGCTTTTTAATTTTCCCCTTCCTTTGGACAATCATTAGGCTATAGTCTTGAGGATGGTCTGGTATCACAGAGATGAGAGAGAAAGCAATTCAGTAACTCGTCCAAGGTCATGAGTAACTGAGAGGTGTGAGAGGAAATATTCAGAGGTATTAAAGGATGACTCCATCCTCCACCATCTCCCCAGGGGCCACAACAAAGGAGAGATGCCAGAAAAAAACAAAGAGAACACACAAAAAAATCAACCATTTGTCTCGGACTTCCTAAAAATGATCTCAAAACCAAAGCTGAGACAAGAGACTTTTGATTTCCAAGAACCGGGTTTGCTGTAACTCAAACGGCCAAAGGCTGGAAGAAGCAGCGTGAGATCAGAAAGAGAGCTAGTTAGACCCTGGCCTCACACACTTTGGACACTCACATCCAGTACTGATCACAGTTGGGGCTACAAAAGGAAGGTGAACAGGCAGAGGCCGCTGAGTCCCTAGGAAACGTTCTGCTCACCACAGCTTTCCGGTCTCCAAACTCAGGGCTGGGGCCTGGGCAGGAAGAGGGACTCCTGAAACCCCAGACAGCTGGAGGTCCCGCAGCAAAGAGGACCTGTGTCTTTCTACCAATATGAAGCCCATTTTGAGGTAAGTCTCACAAAGATGTCCTCTGCGTGCAAGAGAAATGGCTGCTCGGCAGATCCAAGGAGAGACGGCTTGAGAGAGCAAGCTCACTGCAGTCTTTCTTGACACCAGAAGGTCACAGAAGTTATGTGTGGCCCTGAAGGGGGCCACGGAGGGGCAGTGAGAGGATGAGTAAACTCAGAAGAGTAGGCTTAGAAGAAAGAGGACTCGGTATGAGTGAGCAGAGGTCACGGACAGGATCTTAAACATCTCTCCTTGGCTGCACTCAGGATGAAACATTGCTAAGACAACTAATTAAAAACTGCAAAACCCCATAGAGGTAGATTCCAAAGAAAGAGACACACCAGGAGCCACCTGACACCAATATGGTAGCGCATCCCACCCCTACTTCCTAGAATTTAGATATAATCCCAAATTGACAGAATTTACCTGGAAATGACTTCACTCATGTTTGTATTACCAGAAGGAACCACGGCTCAAAATAGAGGTAAGGTTGAAGGTAAAATATCATCATCAACAACAGTAATGTCACATTTTTGACACACCTGCATTTGTGAGACTGTCAAATGTCATTTCTGTAATAGGCACAGACACAACACTGCTCTGGATGCCGCTCAGAGCCACGGTGTGTCTCCTGGACGGAGTCTGCCCGTAGACGCCACTCCCACCGCAGCTTCAGAGAGGGGCGGCTGCCAGGTAAGCGGGTGTGGACTGGTGGGCACGCCTCCTCCGCCTTTCACCCAACAGCCAAGTGGCCAAATGAAAGCTGCCCTTTACTTCACCTCCAATCCCTCTTGTGCATCCACCCCCTCCTCACCCCAACTGCCACGACCTCAGTGCGGCGCTCACTGCCTGGCGCAAACTATCGCGAGAGCTGCGCGGAAAGAATCGTCAAATTAAGGGAGAAAGTCAGCCTTCCCTTGACTGATTCTGTCTGGGTGAAATGTTCCTCATTTAAAAGTTTCATTTCACATAATGACCCTGGGGATCTATCAGTGCCCTCACTGCCCGTAATATGCCCTTATCCTCCAGGGAAACACTGATCGAATCCGTATTAAATAGTGAAGCATCCTATCCTGACAGAGGATTATACTCTCCTTCATTAGGATACTGCTGGATATGTAATAAATTAACTACGTTCAGTCTTATCACCAACAGGTAGTTCCTGCTTCCCCTCATGCTTATGTAAAATATTTGCTTTACGTCACAGCAGAAATTGGGTCTTTAACCAAAAAGGATAATCTCAGAGCCTCATGGAAAGAAATGTACCAAGTTTGATGGGTATTTCAAATAACAGATGCCTTGTTACAGGCTTCCAAGGTGATATTTCTTAGATGATTGCCAGATGATACTAGAGACAGAGTGTGGAGTTCCAGGACTCTGATGACTTCATAAAAGCAGACAGTTGACCCAAGAACCAGTGGAACAACAACAACAAAAAAAGCAGACAGTTGACCCAAGATCCAGTGGACTGCAGGAACTAATGAAGGAAACATAATTTTGATCACTGGTTTGAGACTATTGCTGGTCTTATTTTTTATTGTTCTCATTTCTGATAGGCATATAATGAAGTCCATTTGCTTTCTTCCTGACCTGTCTCTCACTATTAACTTAGTGGTCTGTGCTTTTACAAACATTTGGAAACGAAACCCTTTCAAGTGGTAATCTTGTTCTCACTAACCTCTCAGAATTCTGGGACAACACTTTCTTTCTGAGTCTTTTTACTTTCAGTGCCAATGTAGTTACTCTTGCACAGACTCGATAAGAATTTGTTCTAGTTTTCACCAGTAAGCAACTGAACAAATAGATGGTACAGCCAAGGCCATACCTGGAGAGTCATATTTGAGACTGAATCTCATTTAATCAGATGTGACAAACCCCCCATGAAGAAAAAAGGGTTGTACTTTGTTTAAAGAACCATGAAGCCCTCCCAGAAAACTACAGGCAAAATGGTAGAAATGGCCTTCTTGGATTGGTTTCCTTGTCTCAGAATAGAAGACTAAATGAAAGCAGTAAAGAATATACTTGGAATAAGAGAGGCTATTGAGAGTTCCTAAGAAGATTCTTAAGAAATCTTCAGGGCTTCCCTGGTGGCGCAGTGGTTGAGAGTCCGCCTGCCGATGCAGGGGACACGGGTTCGTGCCCCGGTCCGGGAAGATCCCACATGCCGCGGAGCGGCTGGGCCCGTGAGCCATGGCCGCTGAGCCTGCGCGTCCGGAGCCTGTGCTCCGCAACGGGAGAGGCCGCAACAGTGAGAGGCCCGCGTACCACAAAAAAAAAAGAAATCTCCAGACAGAAGTTAATTTCGTGGGCTTTGTAGTTGCTTACCATGGCACGGCTTTAGGTTTTCTGACCGAAGTACAAGGAGACTTGTGTAGATTAGTTAACATTTCCTTTTTTTTTTTTGAAATTAATTAATTAATTAATTATTTTGGCTGTGTTGGGTCTTTGTTGCTATGCACGGGCTTTCTCTAGTTGTGGCAAGCAGGGGCTATACTTCGTTGCGGTGCGTGGGCTTCTCATTGCAGTGGCTTCTCTTGTTGCAGAGCACGGGCTCTAGATGCACAGGCTTCAGTAGTTGCGGCTCGTGGGCTCTATAGGAGTGCAGGCTCAGTAGTTGTGGCACACGGGCTTAGTTGCAATGCAGCACGTGGGATCTTCCTGGACCAGGGCTCAAACCTATGTCCCCTGCACTGGCAGGCAGATTCCTAACCACTGCGCCACCAGGGAAGTCCCTAGTTAACATTTCTTACTAGAGTTTTATAGATGATCAGTCCAAAATGCAATGAGATCAGCTTTTTGGTAACCAAGAGTAATCTATGGAGCTTATTTGTGACCCCAGTGCTTTACAGTTTACAATGTCCTTCCACATCCTGGGTTAAACCTCCCAAAGAGCCTTCTAACACAACATTCCAGCAACCACCATGAACAAATTTACACTTGAACATCTCCATCTGTGTGCCTTGGAAAAGACAAAACAGCTTAGGAAGAGGTAAGTGGATAAACACTTACACCCTATTCATTCTCCTCCATCACAAATACCTGCAGGCTTTAGAAGACACGCGTGTGCACACACGCACACACACTCACACACAGATGTCCAACATTTTCCGTGGGACAGCCCCCTACAGCTGAGAAAGCCCAGCTCCACAGAAGGCCAACGCAAACTTTTATCTTGGGTCTCATTACGGAAGGCTTGTAAGGGGCTGAGACCAGTGGGCCAACATTACTTTCTCCATCACGAAAACATCCAGATAAGCCCGACCTTTGCCGCCCCTTGTCGGCCATGGAAGAGAAACCGCAGCGCCTGGGGAGTTATTATTCTTCCATCCACCCCCTGGCTCTGTGCCGCATGCCAGGCAGAGGCAGAACATATTAGTAGAGAACTGCTTTTGCACGGGGATACTGTCCATCATCGTGACATCTCTGCAGTCTATGTTTTGAAATCTGGCCTTTCAAAGGATTTAGAGATTAGAGTTCAAGGAAGTCCAAGGCGCACCCCAGGGCAGGCCTGGTCTTAACGCTGAAACCCTTCCCTTCCTACACCATAGCCAATTTGACCTCTGGAAGAACCTAGTGCATATCTTGGTCCAACAGAATTACTTTCAAAGACTCTCAGCTCTTCTTTTTCTATTTAATGGCAGCTGAAGGCAGTTCAGTTTGGCGTCCCTAAATGACTAGGGTACTTGCCGAGCGTAACGGTCTCCCCAGCCCGAGCTAGAATGCCTCTGCTAAGGGCCAGGTTCCTGGCGTCTGGGGAGGGAGGACCTTGGCCATGTCAGGCCACCCTGACCACACAGCCCCCCTTAAGGGGGTGTCCTGCGATGCCCACTCACCGTTCTTCTCTGCCTTGTGTTTTGGTGGCTTGGGCTCCGGGAGACATGGACAGGGCCCGTCGCAGAGGGTGGTGAGACTTTTGCCAGTAGAACAAGCATGGAACTCCAACTTGCACTGCAAAAGACAGACAGAACAAGCCTTAAGAATACTGTCATGTAGACCCCTCCCCAGCTTCCTTAGGAGCCTGCCAGTGCCCTTCTAACCACAGTTAGGCTAACAGGAGCAAAGACAGAGAGAAGAGGCGTTCATCTCTGTTAAAGGTCTGAATTACAGGATGCTAACTAAGAAATGGCCTTCTGTGTTTGCCCAAATGCACAGGATAACATCTAAAAACACTGCACAGGGAGGCTTAGTTTAGTAGGTGGTAAACTCAACCATAACTGTTTATGCAAGTATCAGGATGAAACTTAACATCTGTGGAGTCCCAGAGGGTCCACAAAGACAAAAGGCTGAAGGCTGCTCCAACTCGTTCCCTTACCCCCACTAGGGAGGCTCTGCCAGTGTAGCCCTCCTAGTCACGCTCAGCTGCTCACCCGCTCACCCTCTTCCTGGGGAGGAAGGGCAACAATCTACTTAGTAAGTTTGGATGGTGTGTGAGGCCCAGGCCTTCCCCCGGGAGCAAGCGAGGAGTGAATGCTTTGGCCTCAACCATCCAAAACCCAAGCTTGACACAGTCTTTCCCCCCAGAGGATGCCTGTGGTTGTCTGAGTAGCCTGGGACTGGGTGGAAACGTCCACTGAATCCTAGGATTCAAAATTAGAAGCCCCAAAGCCACACAACGTCCTGTCAACCCTTTCATATTTTGGCCGCTGTCTCCAGTTCTTTACCCTTAAGTCTCAACTGATTCGGAGCCCAAGCAGGAAAGGAGGAGGTTCTTTACAGATGCAAAAGACCACAACGATTAACAGCATTTTATTATTACTACATTATGGAATAAGAAATGGAGACTCAGAGGCTAAATAACTTGTGAAAGCTCAGGACACGCACAATCCAGGATTCCAAACCCCGTCTGACCGACTCCAGGGCCAAGCACTTAACCGTCCCCATCACTGTGTCTGTCACGTGGAGGGACCGAGAGAACAGATGGCCTGCACTGGACTCCGCGTGTGGCTAACTATGCGGCTGGGCTACTGGCCTGGGTCGGAGTTGTCTGAGAGTTCCCTCCCTTTTTGACCTGCAAAATTCTCTAGATCAAGGCCTGTGTGCAATCAGGCTTCTGCAAAGGTCCACGGGCCCAGAACCACGCTGGTATCTGCTGAAGGTTCAAAGGAAGGGGAGACGGGCAGAAGGGATGGAGCACCCGCGGTGCGTGCAGCTCTTGTCAGGTGCCATGCGGAATCTTTCAAAGGGAAGAAAAGGGGAGATATGGTCCTTGCCCTCGGAAAGCACAAACGCGTACCTTTGAAAAGGCCGCCAGCGTTTGCAAAGCAACACATGAGTGCACATGAATCCCGGCTCCTTGTGAGATGACGGGGTATTCAGTCCCCACACTGATTACACCCCGAGCATAGGGAGAGAGGGCTTTCAACCTACACGTGCTGGAGTCACTCGTGTAATTCCAACCGTCGGCCATGCAGTCACCTGCGACCCTTGCAGAGAGAGCACGGCAGATGAGCCAACGGGGAGCTGGCTTCCTCTCGATGCAAAACTCCCTTTTGTGCACACTGCTGGGTGTCTGGTGTGGCCCAGTGTGGTGGCAGGCATGCTGGGGGCCATATGAAAGGAAGCCACGGCCCAGACCGCAAACGTCGATTAACGGACGTAGTGAGGAAACAGAACATGTGCGACCACGTGGATGTGACGATGGGGAGGGGACGGATATGTGTGTGTGCAGGGATGCAGCACAGAAGAGACCCCAGGTATGGGCCGTGCCCGCAGATGGTCCAAATGGACAGAAGATGCACCAAGGAGAACGCTGGAAGGTGGCAGGTGGGTCCCCATTGTAAGAAGCTTCTTTTTAACTAGCACAGCCTGTGTGCACGTGCCCAGGGCTAGAGGGGAGACCACTGCTACTGGCCCCGCCCCGCCCCCTCCTCCTCCCCTGGGCTAGCTCTCTGGAACAATCCTCAGGCTCAGCCTAGTGATTCTCATAATATTTTCTCAACAGAATCCCTAAAGCTAATTTAGAGGGGGAAATACACTTTGTTTTTTACATGTCAACTTATTTTATGAAGTCAAAATTAGTACAGTGACTTGCTCTAAAGCCTTATCATACTGTGACTGCAATTGCCTGCTTCTTTCTGTGACAGACGGTAATCCTCTCCCCAAACATTCTCTGGCCTCCCCGGAAGAGGAATCTATACTTTGCTCAGGGCCGTGTGTCATGAGATCTGATGTCCCCTCTGTGGTGACAGCAGTCTTGACCACATGACTCGCTCTGGCCAGCAGATGGTGAGTAGGAATGATCCAAGCCAGGTTTGTGTGACATTTGAAAAACCACTGCTTGGTTTTCCCCTCTTGCTTTTTCCCTCTGTTATGGAAATGGCACGTGTCCCACAAGGGCCGCTCCTTCTGCCTGGGACCCAGACGGCAGAGGACACGGAACAGAGCTGAAGCGAACCCACAGCAAGCATGCAACGTGAACAAGGAGCTAATGCTTGCTGTCACAAGCCACTGATGTTTGGGGACTGCTTGCTACCACAGCATACTTTAGCAAAAGGTGACTTCCTACTAGACCCTAAAGTACTTAATGGCAGGGAAAAGTCTCAGTCGCGGTCTTATCCCTGGCATGACATGATACACATATAGCCCTGGCACACAGTAGGTGTGCAGTCAATAGCTGCTGAATGATGAAGGCAGGAGGATGGGGTCCCTGTTCGCTCTGCAGCTCTGAACCTCTGTTCCGGCCACCAGGAGCCACCAGTCTGCCTGCGCAAGGAGTGTAGGTGCCAGAGCTCAACACTTGAGATGCTCGTCGTGAACCATCCTTGACTCACAGCGCTCCCTGGTCCTGTCTCTGAGCTCCACATTTAACGCTCTGCCTTTCAGCCTCCCCGCTCACCCGAGTCTATCAATGGAGTCGGAATCCAGCCCATCTGCTTCCCAGGTACCCAGAACAACCGCCTCTTGGGTGGCCTCGCCTGGCCTAGGGACTCCTGCGCACTGTGATTCTAGTAACACAGCTTCCGTGGCTGGCCCCGGCACCCCTCTCCTGCACAGTCGCTGTCTCAGTCCGTGGCGGCAGCCAGGCCTCTTCCCGACTCCAGGAAGGGGCCACCAGAGAAAACAATATTTAGCTGCAGTGGTGAAAATGCATGCTTCAAGGACACAGATCTGCCTTTTATCTTCCAGAACAATATGTGGCATTTAAATGAAGCTCAAAAGGCTATAATTTCATTTTTTTATAAAGCTCAAAATGTGCTATTTAGAGATAAACACATATGTGGTAAAAGCTACTTTAAAGAAGCCAGGGGCGGGGTGGGGGGGCGTTGACAGACACCATCAAGATCGAGGTCACCTCCAGAGAGGAGGCAGGGGACGGCGTCAGACAGGGGCCCACAGAGGCATGGTGAAAATTGGGAATGGTTTATTTCGTAAGTTGGGTGTTAGATTCTGAGGCTTTTGTTTTGTTAGTAGCTTTGGCAACATATGAATAATACATATATGTTTACGTGTCAAGTACTTTATGATCAAACATAAAACACAGTTTATAGGCTTCTATCCAGGTAAGGACCAATTGTCACCACATCTCCCGAGGAAGCTGGTTAGGAGGAGTGAGAGCACGTGTGTGGGGACGCCCCTGGGAAGGGTGGCGAGCCCTGAATATCTCTGGGCAGAGGCATCTAAGGGCCTACAGCCCAGGCATCTCACACACGTTTCCCTCCTACAGCTCTTCTCCAAGTCACACCCGTGGAGTTGCCTAGCAGTCTCTTACCCCATCCCCTCTTCCCCAGGTCCTTGCTGGGCAAGAGCAGATATAGAAGCCAAAAGGTGGTCACTGCACCAGCTTTATCCAGAGAGGACACAAAACCCTCACAGTACAGGGCTTCCCATTAGACCGGGCTGTACAGCGTGCCTTGGACCTTCACACCTCCAACTGCCTCTCCCAACCTGCAGGGAACGGTGGCCTAGGAAAGCCCTGGTCCACTTACCACCAATCACAGGCAGAGACAACACACAGACCTGGGTGGACCTGGCAGAAGTGTGCCCGGGTCTGTGCACACAGAGATTTTGGAAACATAAGGCAGGTATGCTACCCCTTGAGTACAGACCCGCCAAGAGAATGGGAGCCAAGAGAAAAAGAGGTGCCCACGTTACCTGGCCAACGCAGGGATGCTGCTCCTGGCTGTGACTATGAACCTGATCTAAGAGATGCCGGGCTCCCACCCAACAGGACACAGGCAGCTTTCCTGGGAATGGGGCAGTGGGGAGCAGAGAGCAAGGGAGTGAAAGGGTCCTCCCAGGGAGATATGGGG
The DNA here is from genome assembly GCF_000442215.2 of Lipotes vexillifer. Classification (NCBI taxonomy): domain Eukaryota; kingdom Metazoa; phylum Chordata; class Mammalia; order Artiodactyla; family Lipotidae; genus Lipotes; species Lipotes vexillifer. The sequence continues at coordinate 5,079,010 of NW_006788200.1, forward strand.
AGGGAGAAATAAGTAAGTGTCCCCCAACACCACAGGGACATCACTAGCTCCCACCCTACCTCAGGACCAAATGACAAGCCTTCAGAACTCCCACACCGTCACCCGGACAGTGTTCTCAAAACAGGAGTTGAAAACTGGCAAAATTATGGATGGTGATTTCTTGGCATTTGGGACTTGCTCAGAAAGCATGTGTCTGCTTCCTCCACGTGTGCCCTACAGGTCCCGAGGTTCCAGGTAGCCGGCACCCCACCCTGCCCCGCCCCACCTGGGCTTGTTGTCCTGCATCAGAACAGGATCTGCAGAGCGCTCCAAGTTAAACAGGGTGGCCTGTGAGCCTACCTCTTAAAGAGTCTGTAGCCTGGAGGTGGACTCTAAAAACAAACTGAAAAATGACATTCTTGGGAAGTGACACCCATAACTCCTCACTTTAGGAAAGAAATTGGGGTTGCGGGATAGAAGAGGAACAAACAGGTACAAACAAAGTATATGGGTTTGGAGTGGAGAGCCATTCAATCTACAAAGTTCACAAAGAGCCAAAGGCAGAGGTTCTCCCTGGAGCTTGTCCATCACAAGCGGAAAGAGTCACAGCTCAATAAATGTAGAGTTACCACCAGAAGGTCACCGTGGCCCATGGGGGAGAACCCTTCTAGCCCTGGCCAACACTGGAAGCTGGTCTAAAAAGAGATGAATCACTACTGTCCCGCCCACCTGCTCACCCTCTGGGAGGGAAAGATTTACACCTTGTGCTATGGGTTGAATTACATCCCTCACGTTGGAGTCCTAACCCTCAGTATCTCAGAGTGTGGCTTATTTAGAAACAGGGTCTTGACCGAGATAATCATGTTAAAATGAAGTCATCAGAGAGGCCTCAAATCCAATATGACTGGCATGCTTATAAGAAGGGGAAATTTGGACACAGAGACAGACACACACAGAGGGAAGGTGACGTGAAGAGTCATGGGGGGAAGAGGACCATCCACAAGAAATGTCTGAGGCTGCCAGAAGCTGGAAGAAGCAAGAGACAGCTTCTCCCTGGCAGTCCCGGAAGGAACCAACCTTGCCCACACCTTCATTTCGGACTTACACCTCTGGGACTGTGAGACGATAAACTTCTGCTGTTTAAGCCACCCAACTCATGGTACTTTGTTACCGCAGCCCTAGCAAACTAATACACATTCCATTTTTAAAAAGAGAGTCTCGGGCTTCCCTGGTGGCGCAGTGCTTGAGGGTCCGCCTGCCGATGCAGGAGACGCGGGTTCGTGCCCCGTTTCGGGAAGATCCCACAGGCCGCGGAGCGGCTGGGCCCGTGAGCCATGGCCGCTGAGCCTGCGCGTCCGGAGCCTGTGCTCCGCAAAGGGGAGAGGCCACAACAGTGAGAGGCCCGCATAACGCAAGGGAAAAAAAAAAAAATAAATAAATAAATAAATAAATAAATAAAAAGAGAGTCTCTGAGGGATGGATCACCTTGTCTTAGGTTCATAAAGCACAGATCTTGTGCCAAGATGGCTCAATTCTCCTAAAAAGAAAGAAGATAATATGAAACGGCAGCCTCAGGATACGGGGCAGCTGGACATGAAGAACTTGGCCAATGTATAGGCTGAGACTCATGCCCAGAAGAGAGGAAATATGACAAACTCGAGGCTTTATGTTGATTTTATGATAAAGCAGTTAAATAAATAATTAGCCACAACTATTGAAGGGAGGAGAGCTGAAGAAATGGGAAATAAGTTCAGGACTTTACATACAGTACTGGAGCCCATACGCATACAAACACAAATATGAAAATAAATACAAACCGCTGAAGCTTCTAGACCCCTTGACCTCCTGGGACAGAAACGCCTTCCCCAGTCATCACAGAAACAGAGGAGACAGAAGAAGAGCCAGAGATTTCACAAACTGGCAGAAATATTCCAAATGTTGACCTACTTAAAAATAAACGTGCCAGCAGAGTTTCCCACCAATCTTCCCTTCCATTTCGCATAACACGCCAACACGTTGGAATGAGTGAATGTTTTCCCGCGAATGGCCAGTAAATCTCTCTCCTCTGTGATTTGTAAAGCAAAACTAATGACCTCTCTCTGGTTCAGTGCTCACGCAGGTCTCCGCTGCTCACATTCTCCACCGCACCGCACTTTTCCTGTTGCCTCGCCCGCTTTGGGTATTATTTTTTAACATTTTATTTAAATTGCTTTCTCCGCTGTATTTCATCAACCTCTCGTCTATTTTTAAACCAGACTGTTGACAGTTCACAGTTGACAATTTCGTTCACAGTTGATGAATTCTGATTTGTTTTTATTCCCCCAAAATCACGTCACGGAAAGTGGAGGTGGCAGGGGGCAGCTAATTTCCCGGCTCACAACTGGGCGCCAAGCTAGCGGTTGCTGACGGCACACGTTATCCCGGGGCCGAGGAACAGCTGTCCTATCTACCCAGGGCTGGAGGGTCTCTGCGGTCATCTGGAGGCAGCAGCGAGGAGAAACAAGGGAAGGGGCTCTGGTCTCATTCAGAGCTTTACCAAACATGCATGCATGTGTATGTTCCTTCTTGCATTCAACAAATATTTATGGGCCTATGGTAAGCCAGGGTCCATTCTAGGCTCTGAACCAATGGGACAAGGGGCCTGTTCTCATGAAGTGTATGGGGCAGGTGCTGATGAGGGCTGTGGAGGATACACCATGGACAGTAAGAGACAGAGAGTAATGGGGAGGGGCTGGTACATTATGTGGGTGACCAGGAAATCTTCTGACCAGATGACATCTGGCAGGGAACAGAATAGAGTGAGCCATGCGGCTATCGGGAGAAGGGGGTTCCAGGCAAAGGGAAGTGCAAAGGCCCTGAGGTGGAGGATGCTGACTGCACTTGAGAAATAGCCAGGAAGCCAGTGAAGCTGGAGAGGAGTGAGCAGGAAGGAGAGTGGAAAGGACCAGCTCAACTGGGCTGATGCTGGGCCTTCTCAAGAAGGCTTGTGTGTGTCAGGGCTCAGCCTTTAGATCTCATTCTGTCTCTGTCTCTCTCTCTCATACATGCTCACACACTCCTTCTCACATTCTCTCTCTCACACACACACTTTCCTTTTCTGAATTAAGAGTTCCAAAGGAGGTAGAACCTTAAACTTTAAAACCAAGTTGCTAAAAATGTGAAAGAAAAGCTCTTCTTTACAGAAGAACGCCAGCTAAATAAATTTAGAAGCAATACTGGAATTAGAAAATTATCATTTTGCTACCCCCCCACACACAATGTAATAATTGAGCCAGGAAGGAATCATTTGATGTTTACTAAAAATACTGGGTGAAAGTCACTGGGGAATAGGACATTCACACAGTCTCCAAGTGTCACCCCATAGAATACCTAATTAAAAGAGGAAATGTACATTTTTCAATAAACATTTGGCAGGCACCTCTTAACAAAGGGACAAAGTGGCCGATTTAGTGCCACCAGCAGTGGAACCACCTGGCATGTCCCTCCTGATGTGCCTCAAGTAATAACAGTGCCTTTGAAGTTCCAGTGCCAAAAATCCTTAACTTGAATCTATTCATTACAAACCAAGTCCAAAATTGAGGATATTTTATAAGATGACTGCCTAAACGCTCAAAAAATAAAACAAACAAAAAACCCCTGAAGTGAGTAGATCCTTGTTCTAGAAGAAATTAAGCAGTTGAAACAAAAGCAATGAGTGAGACTTGATTGGTTCTTGAATAATAATTATACAAAGCTGTAAAAGGCTTTCTGGGAAAATGTTGTGATTGTAATACGGATTATGTTAGGTGATGCTGAATTATTGCTCTCGTGGGTGTAATAATACCTACAAAGGGGCTCGTATAGGAAAATGCCTGTTAATTTTCTTAGGGGTGAGATGTCACGAAGTCTACAAATTACTTCGAAATGGTCCAGGGGGAAATTGCACATGTGTACAGAGAGAGGAAATGGGGCAAAATGTTAATAACTGTCAAACCTTGGCAATGGGTATACAGTATTCATCCCAACATTCTTTAAACTCTTCCATATGTTTCCTAATTATTAAACCAATCGCTAGGGGAAAGTAAACGTTGCTTTGCCCGGCGGTGCTAGAATTCTTCACAGAAACCACTCCTATCCCCTCCCCTGAACTGCTCCCTCCCTCAGTACTGCGCTGAGTTTTTCTCCTTCGCCTGCCCACTAGGGGGCGAGCTCTGGGCGGGGGTTGGGGGGCGCGGGGCAGAGAGGATCCTGCACCGCCGCCTACAGGACCTGCCTGGGATTGCAAATAGCAGGCCTTCAACAGGGATTGGTGAGACCAAGGATGGATTGAGGTTTTCCTAAAGCACACATTCTCTTCACTGATGTACACAGGCACCAGTACAGTGAGAAGACTCGACACAGGCACCATGAATTGCAGCATCTGAGGTCTTGCGAAGACTCTCTTTCCTGTTGCAGATGGGGAAACTGAGGCTGGAAGAAGTCATGCATCTCCTGGGAGGTCATTCTCTTACGTAGCTTCCTCACCTGCTCCCGACCTGGCTCATCTTGTCAATGAGTTAGCAAACCCTTTTGAGCAAATGAGGATTCGTGTAAAGAATGTCCCAGGTCTGTTTTCAGGGGCAAGGCTGAATAAAGCTCCTTTAACTCGCATAACAAAGCCAGTGGAAGGTCCTGCATGGAAACGCCAAAGGGACAAGATACCCTGAGGGGGCCTGAGAAAAAGATGCCCTCTCCCCAAAGGCCTGAGAAAAAGATACCCTCTCCCTAAAGGCAGACAACTCCTACAGCCTTTGACTTGGGGAGCCCCTTTGACTTGGGGAGCCCTCCAGGGGCTGCATCCCACCTCCCTGACCAGACCCTGGTGAGGCGAGTGCCCCCCGCAGGTGTCACCTGTGTCAGTCCCACCTCACACGCCTTCAGCCTCATCTCCACTACTCCCTGCCCCTGGTCCACACTTTTTGCTCCCAGACATCACACCTCTGGGGCTTCCCGGCCTCACCTCCACTCCTTCTCCCCTCTGAGTCATTCTCCTGATGTCTGCTCTGCGTGGGATCCTCTTAAGGCTATTTAAAAAATTCAAATTTCTAGAAAACACACACACACACACACACACACACACACACACACACACACACACACACAAAATTCAAATTTCTTTGGGATTTTTCCTCTATCTGGGATTTGGGGAAGACAGTGCAGATGAGGAAGGAGTTGGAGTTCCCAGGCCCTGCTTCCTGTTGGCTTCGTGGGGAGACACCTGGGAGGAAGGACCGCCAGGTATGCACCAAAAGAGATGGGACCACACACAGCCTGGCCAAGCATGGCCCGGAAGCAGCAGGGAGCCCCAGACCAATAGGGGCCCTGGAGACAGGGACGGTTAAGGGCCCCTCCCTGCATCCCCTCATCTTCTTGAGGCCTTTGCTCAAATGTCACCCTCTCACTGAAGCCTTCTCTCAGTACCCTTTTAAAATGACAACCTGGCATTCTGATCCCCTAACGCTGATCTACTTTGCCTTTTTAAAATATGAAATCTATCATCTTGTAAATACACTGCTTAAATTACTGATTTGGTGCTTTCTGTTTGTCTTGCTAGAATGTGAGTTCCATGAGGACAGGGGTCTTTGATTTATTCACTGTTATGTCCAAAGCTCCTGGAACAGCACCTGGCACATAGTAGGTGCTCAATTAAAATAAGCTGAGTAAAGGAATGAGGGAACAAAAGCAAGGGCCTCCGTGTAGAGGTGACGGGCAGAGCAGCACCTCCACCCCAGCCCAGCGTCTGACTCCGAGTAAGAGCTCAGACCCTTGACAGGATCCAGGAAGGAGGCAAAACTCATAAAACGACTGAGGTCAGGTTTCCCCCCAGCCCTGTAGGAAAGGGGCTCCAAGTAGAAATGAAACCGGTTTAATAAAAAAGAAGAGGCATGCCACTCCCGACACCTAAGCATGAGAGCAGAGACTCAGACCTTCCCTCTTGCTTGCCTGGCTCCACGCCCCCTCCAGGCAGGCCTCCGTGGGTTCCTGCCTGAGTGCCCAGTGCTGTTCTCCTCGCTGCCCTGACCGCAGGCACCTCGGCTACCTGTCCATAGGGCTGTGTCCTGAAGGAAATGTGCCCCTGCGTCTCAGCCCCAGCACACAGCAAGTACTTACAACGGGCCTGTTGATTTATGTGATGCACCTCGCATAACACTGGGTGAGAGCTGGTGTTGGTTTTATAGACGAAAACACTGCAAGCTTGAGAAAGCAAATGACGGCCTCAAGGTCACAAAGCTGTTGACGGCAGCTTCACTTTTAATCCAGATCATTCCACCTCCCCCTAGTCCACTGCTGCATGTGGTGCCTCACAGACTCCTCCGCTGCCAGGGGTCTGGCCAAGCCTTGCCAGGCATGCCAGGAGGGCTGGATGAAGAGGGAGAGGTCAAGAGGATGGGAATGATCCAGAGCTGGGGAGATGCAGGAAGGAGGCTGCCACGACGCTGAGCTCTAGTGGGGAAATGAACCGCTGCCCACATCTCCCTAAATCATGCCCAACGAAACCCTTGCCTTGTCAGCTGCACTACTGAGAGTGATGTCATTCAAAGTCACTTTGAATTATTGTAATTAGCTAAGAGAGCTCACAGAAGTCAAGCTGGTTAGCCAACAGAACTGGACAAGATGTTGTGGGCACCTTTCCTTTGCGTTCCGGAAGCTGAAAGCACCCAGACTTACCTCCCCTGGAGGCGTAAGGGCCTGAAGCTATTCCAGGCTAACAGAGTAACTGTCGGAGCACACAGGGCCTCTCCCCAGCAAAGCACTTTCAGAGGCTGGCAGTCCAGAGTGGCCCAGCCAGGGCCTCAAACAAGCGATGAGGCCTCTGAACTTGACTCCCACCTGGCGGGAAGCTCCTTGAGAGTAAGAACTGGACGCTGCTTGTACTCACGCCCCCCAGGGCCAGACAGAAGCCCGACACTTGGAAAGTGGGTAGAAAGGGCTTGCTGAAATAGTGAACTAATCATCTTCCCAGGAACCCTAGGAGGTCAGGGACCACCATTCCCATCTTACCGATGAGGAGAAACACAGGTCAGGAAGGAGATGACACAAATCAGAATGAAAGGGGAGAGGAAGAAAAGACGACAGTGGAGAAGGCGCGGCCGAAGCAGCCGCGGGAAGCACACTGCGGAGAAATACAGGGAAGAGGATGGGGGCAATGCTGCAAGCGTAGGAGAAGCAGACACCCTCTGGGAGGTGCGAGGGGCGGGTGAGAGCAGGGGCCCGTTCAGGCGTCTCAGGCGGGCTCAGGCAGCTCCAGGAGAAAGGAAGAGAGCGTTCCGAGGTGCTGGCACCTGCTTAAAATAAAATGTTTCCACTGCTAGAAATGCCCTTGGGATGCCTGTCTCTCCCTCTGTCCCGGCTCCCTTGGAGGCCCTGCCTATTCTCAGCCACCATTCCCACTCGAGGGGCCCTGACATCTCTGGGGCAGAGTCTCCCACACAGGACTCACAGGAGGCGGCAGGCAAGTCGAGTCGAGGCGGCACCTGACTTCTCCGAAACTCTCACCTCTGCAGCTGTGATGACAGAAGGCCACAGGCTTCTGCCCCCTGCCCCGCCTGCAGCTCTCAGGGTTAAGCAGAAGGAAACCTGACACTCGGGGCTCTGGCTGCTTACTAGAGGCGAGAACCGAGAACCAGAGCACTGTGCATAACCTGTCCAAGCCTCCCCTCCCTATCACTAAACAAAAGGAATCCTCCTCCCGCAGCTGTCAGGAGAGTGAGAAGGACAGCTCAGGGATCCCCTGCGCTGGCAGCTCTCCCGTTCCTCCCAGCCCTGCCTTCACCCCTCCCCGCCTCCAAGGGCTTCTCCACACCTGAGCGAGTTCTGTCAAATGCAGATATGTTTGTGATGCCCCACCCGTGCACACCCATTCCTTGTTCCCTGTCATCCTCAGATGGAAATAAAGATCTGAGCCCAGCAGGAAAGGGCCCCTCCTTCTCAACACCTTGCTCTGTCCGCAGCCCCCCACAGAGCCTGTAGCAGGTATCCCCAAAGGCTCCCAGCCCCTGTGCCCGCCTCAACCCCAACGCCGGCCCTCTACTGCCATGACTGCTTTCTTGCCGGTTTCTCTCATGAGCTCCATAAACTGGAGGTTTTCATGCACTTGTTTAGCCCCAGTGCCCAGCAGAGCATCTAAGAAATAGTAGGTGCTAAATTAACAGTGGATGGACAAATAGCTGCTTGGACAGGTGAATGGATGGATGGTGGTCCCACCCACCTCACTGCCCGCTGAGCGATTCCACATGGCTCTGGGTCATCGTGTCCAGTCAAGCTGCCCAAACGGTGTCATCTCTCACCGCACAACTCCAGGCCTTGATGCTCCTTGGCCCCGTGAATGACATCCGGGCTCTCAGAGTCTACCAGATGCAAAGCTTGGACGGTCCTCTCTACTACCCAGTGTGATTCTCCCTGCTTACTGGGGACTCAGACCGAAGACCCCCAATGCTGACATTTTCCCCACAGGCCCGGGTTAAACTCAAGCCCTTCTTTCTGAGGCCCGTCACCTCTGGTCCTGATGTTGCTTCTCCAGCAACAGTGCCCCATTCCTTCAACATCTGTTCTCCACCCCACTCCCCAGTCCTTGCGTCACTCGGACGTTCCTCTCACCCGAACGCCTTCACCTTTGCCTTCCCAGCCTCCCCGCTCAGACTAGAGCTCCCCGAACACATCCCGGCCTCTCCTGCTCCAGCAGAAACCCTGCTCCAGGCACATTTCCAGCCTCCACGACCCAACCTCCAGGTCCCCGGCCTCCTCCTCTTCTTGCCTCTGTCTCCCTAATGAGGTCTCCCCGTTTATCATTTAGCTGCTGGACTGCAGGGCTTCTCTGTAATACACCGGAGCATCCTTCAGAGTAAAGCTACGAACACAAAGTATATTTGTATCCTGCACAACGCCAGTAGAAAGGGATTATAAAGTCTTAATATATATAATGTTCACTGCAGTTAGTCACGGAACCCCAGGCATTGGGCTACAAGCTTTACCTACACTTCCTTCTTTCATTTTCACCCCAGTGCCTACGAGGTAAGAACTATTATAATAGCCATATAGGCTCAGAAATGTTGTTTGCCCAGGGAAAGCCAGCTCTAAGTTGCAGAGCCAGAATTCAAGCCCAGGCCATCTGACTCTAAAGACTGTGTTCTTAAGAGTTTAATTACATGGCCTCATGTCTAGGCGTTTACCAAGTTCAATGCTGAGCTCACTAAGGTCCATCTCGTCAGCCCACCCGTGGTGCCTGCAGGAACCACTCTCAGTCACACATCTGGGAGGCACTCTCTGTGAAGGGTACCAAGGCAGCACATCTTCAGGGTTACAATGTTCTGCATCTGAAAAGGCAAACAGGTGGTGTCCCTCCAAAGTATCTCTGCAGGGCTCTTGTCATGATCCCACTGGACCCTGGGCTCCGGGAGGGCAGGGATCTTCGACCTTATCTTCCCTGCTGCATCTCAGGCACCTAAAGCTGTGCCCAGTACATACTAGGAACGCTTATTTGTTCAATGAAGGAAGAAATGAATGACAACAGATAACAAGCACCTCCTCCGCCTCCCACAAGCCTCGCCAGACCTTTATCACCAAAGAAGGAATGAGTTTCTCAGAGAAATGAGGGAAGAAAACCACAGACATTTGAAGTGGCTACAGTGGAGAGAGCACTTCGCAGTCAGCAAAAGACTGGGAGGACCATGTCACCCATGAGAAGGAAGGTCAGAGTGAGAATTGTGTATCAGATCCACAGCCTCTGCCAAGCAGCCCAGCGAAGGCCTCTTCTGTGGCTTCAAACTAATTTTCTCCTGTTCTAAACTCCTGAGAATGCAAGCTTCGGAGGGACTTGATCGTTTGGGGCTCAGAAAACGGTGAAGTCACCTTACTGCTCTGGTCCCCGCAGCAGGAGGACGTGTGGACTCCCGCCCCAGAGCATCTCTGAGGGGCGGTCCCAGGGCGCCTGCTGCACGTTGTCTTTATTTCTTTGTCACCACGAACACACTGTAGAGACAGGGTCCTGAGTCTTGGGTTTCTGAAGCAACGACTTCTCGTAGGGCCTCTTCATAAAAACCCCTCCCTTCACTTAGAAACAGACTTCACAGATGAGGGAGAAGAAATACAGACGGAGAAAGAGAAGCAGCAGATTTCTAGAGTGATAAAGCATCCAGGTCACATCCTCAGCAGCCCCTGACTTTTTTTTTTTTAATTTATTTATTTTGGCTGCGTTGGGTCTTTGATGCTGTGTGAACTTTCTTCTAGTTGCGGCGAACAGGGGCTAATCTTCGTTGCTGCGCGTGGGCTTCTCATTGCGGTGGCTTCTCTCGTTGCGGAGCACGGTCTCTAGGAGCATAGGCTTCAGTAGTTGTGGCACACGGGCTCAGTAGTTGTGGCTCGCGGGCTCTAGAGCGCAGGCTCAGTAGCTGTGGCTCACGGGCTTAGTTACTCCGCGGCACGTGGGAGCTTCCCGGACCAGGGCTCGAACCCATGTCCCCTTGCATTGGCAGGCGGATTATTAACCACTGTGCCACCAGGGAAACCTGCCCCTGACATTCTGAAGAATGAGGAAACAGATGCCAGCTAAGCATATCCACCAACTCCTTTCCCAAAGCTAACACTTGCCAAGGTCAAAAAAAGCCATTAACATCTCACAGTGGCCTCACATAAGATTACCATCACCAGCCATTCAGCCTCACTTTACGTCTCCTCTTTAGCCCAATTTCTTCCTCCCTACCCCTTTGCTTGCTGGAGAAAATAAACCCCAAATGCCTTTCTGAATAAAACCTGCATATGTTCATAAGAGCCAACAAAATAAAGCTATAGATAAAGGTGACCAAAAATGCCAAAGCAGACTTTGACCAAGTGCAAAAGATTAAGGTGATATTTTTAAAATGAAACAGTAACTTAAACTTTGAATTACTGCCTGCTTTTACTGCTTAGAGATGAAAGATCCTGCAGTGCTGAACGAAGAAGCCGTGTAACTCCAAGAGGATTTTCTTTGCTCAGTATCACCTCTGTGAGAAATACATTTAAGTAATAAAACGCCCTTGCGAGAGTGCATCCTCTGAAACTGGTGAGGGCTGGACAAAGTCTGTCATTTTCCCTTTCTTTTGATTACACAGTTTTCCCCCAACAAGTCTCATCTCATTTCTCCAAAACCTGAGAAAAGGGGATCCAGTTAGACCAGGAGCCTCCATGAGGTGACCCTTGCCCCCATCCTGCCCTGTGAGGCAAGCACGAGCTGATGGTTCCCACTGCTCATCCCATGGCCACGAATGTCTAAGTCCCATCAGTCGTGGGGACCCCCTCTCCTTTTTGTACTTCTTCTTGAGGCTGTAGATCCTGAGATGGCCATGACAACACAGGCAAACTTACAAGGGTAGGTGAGGTGTAGGCATCTGATACCGAAATGTAGGTACCTGCCTAATTCCTTGGGATATACAAAGAGGGGCAGATCTGAAAGTAGAAGGTCAGCCCTGGGGACAAAGGGAGCAGAGATATGCCTGGCACTTACAAAAAGCACAGTCCTGTGATGAGATGCCAGGACCCAACCAGGCAGGGCGGACGGTCACATAGGTAGATCCAAGGGGTGAGCAACTGACACGGATCCAGGCAGGAGGGGCAGGAATAGGGACCCAGCTATAAGGAGGCGGGCTTGGAAGCAAGAAGCCATTGCAAGTCCTCGTGAAGATGGCAGGGTATGGTGAGTTTAGATGAGGATGCATGATAGTTATCCAGGTGCTGAGGGAACGGCGCGCGGGAGAAGCAGCTGGTACAGCTTTTGAGGGGCGATCAGCCTTAAGATCCCCCTACCCCCGGCTGTGTGTCCTTGGGCATGGAATGGGGCCAAGAAGCGCCTGGAGTCTGGGCTGGGCCTCGAGTCTACAGAGGTCTGAGCAAAGCGGTGCAGCTTCAAAGATCTGGGAACTCATCACACACTCAGTCCTCGGCTCCAGGCTTCACACAAGCCTTTCCTTCCCCTGACTCTGCAAAGTTAGAAAGTTCACCCTAGTCTTCTCTCACCACTACCAAGTTTCTACTTGCATATTTTGATGTCAATACAGAACCTGTGTTAGTCAGGCCAAAATTCATTAACGAAGGCCAACTGTGACCTCCAGGAAGCTAGCTGCTCTCCATCTAGTATAATTTGTGTGTCATACAGCCGAGCGATTTTTTCAAACACTGTTAACACCGAGCTCCAGGGGGGACCCCCGCGAAGCAAATTGGGACAGCTCCCGTTGTAGCAGGCTCCCTCCCATTTCGAGGAATTAGGCGCCGCCAAACAATAAGGAGCGCTCCCGTTGTGGCACCCTCATCATGTCATTGTCACAGATAATTAAGCTCATCAATTATCTCCTTCCCTCTGCTGCCTTAAGATGATGCCACTTGTGAGGCGCACAGGAAGCCCGTCTATCAGCCACTCAAACCCTCAGGAACTGCGCTGCTGTCTTCCCAGAAGAGCTGGCTGGTTAAAGCAGAAGCCCTAGAATGAACCACTCTGGGTTCCAATCCTCTCTGGCTCTAGAGCTATGGGAAAATTAATTAACCCTCTTGTGGCTTATTTTCCTAATACATAAAAGGGGGGTAATAATCATACATGCCTCAGTGGGCTGCCCTTCTCCGTTCTTTCAACTAAAGTTTGTCGGGCACCTACTGTGTGCTTGGCAGTGTTCTAGGTGCCAGGGATACAGCAGGGAACAAAACAGGCACAGCTGCTGTCCTCTCAAAGCTTACATTCTAGAGTAGGAAGCCACATACTAGAAAAAATTAATAGGAAATGAAAGGATGTACATAAAATATAAAGTGCTCGGCCCAATGCCAGACACAGAGCGTGGGCTCATGAGCACACTGGAACACTGGCTACATTTGGGTACACATCTCCTCTGCCATGCCTGCCCACAGAACCTCGCGGGGCTTGCATCGCTCCAGTGGGACAGGGGTGAACAATGATACAGTAAGAATCCTACTGCGGTCAGGAGTGAGGCAGTGTCGTGCAGAGGAAGGAATTTAGAGGCAGACAAACTCAGACTCAAATCCCAGCTCTCACTTCCTCAGCCCACGACCTTGAGCATGTCACTTAACCCTCCGAGGCTCACCTTCTGCCTCTGTGAAGTGGGGGTGACAGTGGCACCCGCCCCCCGGCCTTGTGAGAGGATCGGCCAGGGCTACGGTCAGGGCTCAGCCCAGTGCCTGGCACCGGGTCAGTGCTCACCCCCTCTGCCATCCCGGCCGCACCCCGTGTGGACGGGAGCAGCTGCGGCTGTTACGCTGCCCCCGTTCCACTGCTGAGAATGCGCCCAGGGTGCCTGAATCACTTCACTTTGTCATCCATAAAAATGCCATAAATTCCATCCCCACCAGATGGCTTTGCCCCCTTCTACTTGTAACAACAGCGCTGAGCACACAGGTGCACCTCGAAGCTACAGAGGGGCCTGGGGACTGTGAAGCGGGGGCAGCACACGGCTCCCCGTTCAACCTGGAGCCTCAGCAGATGACCACGCTCCTCTCCCCGCCAGGCTGTGAGCTCCTGCAGGGCAGTGGCCTGAGCATCCCTCTCGGTGCCCGGATGTGGCAGGGGCACGGAAAATACCTGAGGGCTGAAAGCAGCTGGAGCAGAGGCAGTCCAGGGGGACGTGGAGAAGCCACTGTTAGAGGGGGACTTGCCACTCCAACTCCCCCACAGTAAGTCCTCTGTAGGAAGCACCAGTGCAAACGAACGTTCTGCTCCAGACTCTGTAGGGCCACAGAGGAGAAAGTTGTATCGCGGGTCTCTAAACCTCAAGCAAGAGAAAATCTCTATTAGATTCTTCGGTCTCCTCCAGAAGTGCCTCTTCAGCTGCCACGGACCCAGTCTCCGCTTCAGCTCTCCAGGCCAGCCCCCAATCCACTGGTTCCTCGTATTCATATCCCGCTAAGGAAGCAAAGGGCCCATTTAGGGACACACCATCTGCAGAAGGCAGGGGATTTAGACAAAGCCCATAACTGCCCACAATCACACAAATATTCTGCATTTATTACAATTCTAATCAGAACAAAGCAGTAAAACGGGTATTAAGAAAAATCAAATTTCCTTGTGTCTAGAAGACAACCAAATATGTGATTCTAACAGAAGGGACCTTCGGCATCCAGAGTGACAAACCACAAAAGGAGGTCACACATTGGAGGGTTCCCTAAGTAGCACCCCAGAGACCATCCAGAACTGCCCCCATGTGACCCTCAGCCCCGCCCCCGACACACCCACAGGGCAGGCGACCAAGGACAGCACCTGTGAAGTGGACCTAATGGTAGCTGTCAGAAGGAACCCATAAGTTACTAAAAAGGAAAAACCAAGATTTAAATTTAGGGCCGTGACAAACCACAGCTCTGAGGCATTTCGGAGGCAGGAGCAGGAAAGTGACATTTCCCCAAGCAGAAGCTCAGCTCCAGCGAAACGATCCCACTCGCCATCTGTAACGGGTGTCAAACTGCTCCCCCTCCTGGCTCTCCCACCCCAGAAGGAGGGAGGGGGCTGCTGACAGACAGGGCAGGGAGGGGTGGTCTTAGAGAGAGAGAGGTCAGGGTCTGAGCAAACACTAGGAGCACCTTTGCTCTCTACACTGGGGAGGAAGAACCTTAGCTTTCACACGGGAGCAAAGAAAGACAAAGCCAGGTGCATACCCATGCAGAAGAAATGGCCCCCTTCATTGCTGCTCAACCAGGACGAAAGCGGACGTCCAATGATGAGGACAATGGCAGAAACATGAAGACAGTAACTGCTGGAAGTAGAGCTTTGCACCCACGAGCTCATTTGGACCTCACCGTAAACCTCCAAGGTAAGCATGCTTGGTTCTTAAAATATCTGCCGATCTGATGAGTGAAAAATGGCATCTCACGATCGTTTCACCAACGTAAACCCCTCCCTTCCTGTTTCCACAGGGTAGTGCCATTCAGGGCTGGGGGTAAGGGCTCCACAGTCAAGACAGCGCTCGCCCTAATCCCAGTTCAGCCACACTCCAGTTAAGTCCGGTTCTCCCATCTTCAGGCAACGATGTGCCTGCTTCAAAGGGTGCTCACTCTGAGGCAAATGAAATAAAAATGCTCACAGAACGTTTAGCACAGGAACTCCTCATCTGGCCTCCTTCCCTTTTCCTCACCAAGAAGGCCTCTGCATCCTCCTGTCCCGCTCCCTAGGTTAACCTGTTTCCCAGCAGCTGATGACACCTGAGCCCCACTAAGGACCCAGAGAAGTTCCCCTTGACCCCGACTCCTTCCTTCTGCTCCGTCATCCCTCCCCACAAGCCACACTCTGTCCCACCACAAGCTGTCTCGTTAGGGACAAAATAAGCCACCCCAAAGGTTCTAGGATGTCAAGGGCTCATCGTCCCTCAATCCGCCCCCACCTAAGTGCAGAAACTGAGCAAGGACACTAACAGTGCCTCTGGCATCATTAGCTTTCTCTGAGAGAGGAGGAAATTGAGACTCAGAGATCATGTGATCCGTCCGTCCGAGGTTACCAGGAGAATATGAAGTAAAGCTGAGACTTGACTAATGTTTCCTGAGTCCTCATCAGATACTCCTATTATGTAACAAGCTGTCATTTCCCCAGCAGCTGGGGAAGTCCTTGCAGGTATTTGCTGAAATGAATTAAATCAAAACAATAAGGATACACCAGGAAAAGCTTCCTAAAGAGAATGATGAAGACAGCAGTGCACAGCCTGCTCTTCTTTCCCTCCCAACTGATTAACTGCAGCAGGACCAGAGGGCAGAAGGGTCACTGAGCGGCCTCCTTTCTTAAGGTGACAGCCGCACCCACAGGCTGCATCTAAAAGGGCCGAGGGCTAGAGGTCTCCACGCCTCGGACCTCTGCTCTGCCCAAGAGGCCCAGGGTAGGTCAGGTATGTCCTGGACGCATCAATTCAGACAAGTCACCTCAGCTCTTTGAGCTTCCACATCTTCCTCTGGAAGACAGGGATAGTACCACTGACCTTTTTGGGTTATGTACTAAGTGAGATAATACAGGTCAAGTTCTTGGCATGGTACAGCATTCAATAAACAGTAGCTATTTTATCTCCATCATTATCGTCGTCATCGTCATCATTATTGATACTGTTATCCATGTCATCAAGTTCATCTGAAAGAGCTCTCTCAAGATCTCTCGTCCTCAAAAACGCTGCATCCTTAGGTCTCGGTATGGCAGGGAGGGCTGGAGATTTTGCTTCTCTGTGAAGCAGTAGCCAGCATCATCTCTCCCACTGAATGGCACAGGATGTGTGTCAGGGCGGGGGACCCAGGGAGCACTGTGACCGTGACATGCGGTAGAGGCTGGTGACAGAAGCACAGCATCCGTCAGATCTTTCGGGGGTGCCCAGAGAGGGCTCCCCATGCCACACGGGGGGGAGAACATGGAAGAGCCTCCAAAAGGAGGTCAGGAAACGGGCAGAAAAAGAGAAAACAACATGTGAACCAGGGGAAATGTGTGGGTAGCTCTATTTAACTGGAGCCCCCCCACCCAGGATTTCTGCTGAGGCTGGTGACACTACGTGCTTCTCTAAGCTAACAGGTGTCCAGAAGCATCTACCACCCTCCCATGAAAAGCTCTCAGTTGGGAGTCAGGTGACTCACGTTCTTGTTTCCACTGGGAATAATCTGACTTCTCGGGTCTCAGTTCCCACATCTGTAAACATTGTTGCAGGGCGGGAGTGGGGACCGGTGGGGGGGCTGGACTAGTTGGGTTCTAGGCTTTCCTCCAACTCAGATACACTGTGCCTTCCTGAACCAACAGAACACCCTACCTCAAGACTTGATGTGGATTCCCCTCCAAGGAGGGGCTCCCTCTTCTACTCCTGCAAACCTCCCAGGGCATGTGACTGAAGTCCCGAGCAGTGTTAGGAATCTGAAGCCACATCCCTGCCTCCTGCATATTCATTAGGAAAATTTAACTTCATAACCCCACTGGTTCTATCAGTGCGAGTTGGTTGCATGTTTTTCATTTCCTCAGCAATCTCTCATGGATTTGCAAGATGAGGAGTAGCTGTCTCCCAAATGGCCTTGTTCCTACTTTTGGATACGAGTCACCAGATCGGCTTCCTCCAAGGCATTTGTAAAGAAAGATAAAAATAATGGTGTCAGGATGTCAAACCTATCATCCTCTTAGAGGAAGTTTGCTAATCCTCCTGCCTCTCTTCTCATCCACCATCACCCCCACCCTTCTGGCTATCCTTAGCCCCTCACGCCAGTCACTTTTGCTTTGGTAGAGACTACATGTTGAGAGATACACAAAGAAGTGGCAAGCTCACGGTCCCTGTCCTCAGAGAGTTTCCAGACTGGCCGCCATTACATGGTGGACCATGGCAAGTGACCTTGAGCACTGCAGGGTTTGAGAGACGGAAAACAGTAGTGAGGAGATGTCTTCGGGGTCACCTTGCAACTTGGTGCAAAGTTCTGAGGATTTGGAAAGAACGAGGCATGTGGGAGACCAGGAGCAAAGACAGAGATTAGGAAAGGGGCTTCGAATTCAAATGGGATTCTGGTCCAAAGTAGGAGCAGGAAGCAGCTACTGCATTTGCTCGAGGACAGGAGAGCATAGTCCATGTGTCAGGAGAGGAGGCCAGGAAGAGCACTCTGAACGTGGCCAAGAGGATGCACTGGAGAACTGGGGAGGGACAGAAACAGGGAGGGAGCACAGCCATGCAGGCACAGGGAGGGGAGGAGAGGGTCTGTTCCTGACGGAGCCAAGGCATTGCCAGCCCTCCCTGGCCTCCCAGCCCTCCCCCTGTCCCATCATAGTCTTTGATACTCCCTCTGAATTAAACTGGAAGAAAACAAAACCAAAAACCTTCAAAGCCACCCTATCTCAACAGCGCCTTCTAATTCTCTGGTTAGCTGGGGAAAGCGAGTAGAGATGCCTTTCAGCTTCCAGACTCGAAACTGTAGTGACGGCTCCTATCTCACACTGAATGCACTAACCCCAGAAGCCGACACGTTAATTCCCCGGATGTGGCCACCCTCTTCTTTCTCTGACACCTGCCACAGCGTGACAGCTGAGGGCCTCAGTACCAGTGACCAGGGCAGTGGGACACCAACAAGGTCATCTTCACTTCCAGGACCTGGAGGACTGTGCGGCTGCCTCTCAGTGCCTCCTTAGGGACCTCGCCCAGCCAGACCTGCTTGTGACTTGAGTCACCCAGAAAAGCAGGGGCTGACTTCAGGAAGCCATGCAAAGTGGACGAGGCTGTACAAAGGAAGTATTCTCCCCGGGGCCTGGATGTCCGCTCAACCTCAAAGTTCATCAGATGTGTCATCTCATACTGAGACAAAAACATCCAAACGTACGCTAATTTTTAGTAACAAGATAAGCACAGAAATTGAGAGTAAGCTTGAAAAAACCTGAGTTTCTAAACACGCTTTCTGAAGGCCTGAGTTAGAGGGCTTTGTACTTACAAAGGAGAGCTCCACGGTGTGAGCTGAAAGGAGGAAAAGGAGGGGGAAATACACCCCAGTGGTGAGACAGGAATGAGACAGAGGCCACCAGCTGGCTGGAGACTTCCACTCCCCAAATAATCAGCCGGGGTATAAGAACACACTCTAACACCTGGACACTGGACATTTTTTGCTCACTGACTTAGCTGGGAATCCGTGGAGAAATGGAATCAACGTGGAGATGGTCCATCGTTCCGAACAACAGAAACGGAAGCAATACTTTCTAGAACAAAAACGTGCACCTCCCACTCGAGACGCTAGTTTGAAGGTTCTGTCTAAATAAGCAAGGCTTGAGCTTTTTGCCACAAAACAGCAATTTGGAGTTCATCCCTTTGTTAACAAAATCGCTGTGTCATTTCCAAACTTCTCCCAGAGAAGCAATTAGCCAACAAACACCTCCATGAGTCATGACACAGTGGAAGAAAGAGAGGAATCTCTGTTCTGTTCTCCACCCCACAGCGCCTCTCTCAGCCTGGTCTGGAAGACAGCATTTCACCCCTGGGCTCTGCCTCTGGTCATATCCAGACCTTCCCGCTCTGCGCACCGCACGGCAGGCATCTGGCCCACAGATACAGACGGCTTGGGAGCCCTTGAACTTCCACTTCAGTGCTGTGCACAGAGTACAGATGGCATAAGTAAGCAGCAGCTAAGATTGAAGACTGCCAACTCTTCGAGGGCAGGCACCGTGTCCAGCCCATCTCCATCCCCCCCACGGCACCCCAAGCACAGACACCAGAACTCAGCAAGCCCTGTTGCCGACTGACGTTAGCGAAACAGCAGAATCAGTCCAGTTCGGCTGCCATGTAGTTTCGTCTTGAAAGCATGAAACAACTCTCCAATACTCCATAGTCCCCAAGCTGGGAGAGAAGAAGGGTCATCGCCCAAACAGAATAGGGAGATTTTGTGCAAGGAAAATCCGTTTGTTCCCCGGGGCTTTTAAGTCAGGAGCCTTGACAAGATGCAACGTGATTCTCCTGAGACTCAGGCACCTGTAGTCATGAAGCAGTTTCCTTTCTTATGGTCCTCGCTGGCTCACTTTCAGATTCCAGCCGCCCTCCATCCCTCCCCCACCTCCTTATGTGCTTATACAGCCGTGGAACTGAGCCGAGACCCAGGGGAGAAAGGCAACCTAAGAACAATGAAAATTGGGTCGCAGGTTCCCTTTCCGCGGCCTGTGTTTAGGGGCCGAGAGGCACAGGGGAGCAGAGGGGTACAAAGGGAGAGGCACGGTGAAGATGGCCAAATGGGATGCAAAGATATATCTCACAAGTCTGCTTCTTTATGAGTGTGGGGACAGTGCCTTCAAACTTGGCAACGTCATCTCCTCCATCTTCCCAAGGACTATCTCTTCCCTACCCCATCCTTTCCTTCTACCAGCATTTACTGAGCATACTAGCTGTTAGGCACGGGATTAGGTTGCCAGGGATATAAAGTAACAGCTCTAGCAAAACAGGGCCTGGACAAGATGAGAAGAGACTCCCAAGGGTGACACTAAACTGAAATGATAAAACCTCCACCTCAGCTGAAGCTGAGAAACAACCCCTTCATAAAAAAGCATCAATACCAGGTAGCTAAATGCCCTGGGCTGTACTTGGAAAAGGCCTGTGCACATTTCCACTGAGAGACATGCCCACCGGCAGCCTTTACGTTTAGGCTTGGTTTCTGGGTAAGGACAAATAAAAATAACAGGTCGGTGGACAGCCACGTTTAATTTAACTGCTGGCTCTCCTTGGCTCCTAGGTTCTCTGAGCTTCCCTCCGCCTCAGCAGTCCAAGTTTGCTCACTGTTGGAGGATCGCAGGTTGGCCCTGCCCTCCCAGTGGAGAGGCAGGGGTCTTCAATTGTTCGTGTCTGTCACCCCCAGGGCTGGGCACGAAGTCTGGCACGACGGTACATGTATGCCGATGGTGAAGTTCATTAACCCTTTTCCCCAGAATTGAAAGCTATTTGCATATGGGAGTTCATTTGTCCTTAGAGATTCTTTATTTCATTGGCTCACAAAACTATTCCATCCACCGAGACAAAAAAAGACTCCCCAAGGCACTCAATCACGTCGGTTCACATAGACGCGATAAACTCACGTTTCCGTTATTTTCCCGTCAAGTGCCTCAGGGGCCACACAGAGACCTTCATGACCCGCCCTGATCACCTCTCCTGCCTCATCCTCGTCCCTACCCACCTGCCTTTCGATACCTAAGTGTCTACTGAGTCATTTCTCTGTGCCAGACATTGTGCAAGCTGCTGGGTATAAGATAGCTGGCCAAAAGTATATATAGTTCCTACTCCAAGGTGCTCCTAGTTTACTGGGGGAGAGAGAGGTTAATTAAATCATCTTTCAAATACATTAGACAGTATCTGTGGTGAAAGCCAAGAATAAAAGGTATGTGGTGCTGCTGAGACATATAACAGGCCCTGGCCAGCTCCAGGGCATCAGGGAAGGCATTCAAGAATATTAAATAAAATAAGTGAATATTTATGATATGATGTTAAGTGGGAAAAAAGCTTAATGCCAAAATGAATATTCACTCTAATTTCAAATCTGTAAATTTAAAATACCTATATTCATATTCATAGAAATAAAACTATAAGGTTGATAGTGGATCTCTGTGCATGATGATGGAATGACCTAGGAGCTGAGGCCCGCAGGATGAGTGGAGTTTGCTACAGGTGTGTGAAGCGGGGGTGGGGGTGGGGGTGGGCAACCAGGGCTCACTCCTACCTCCGTGCTTTTGCCCACGCTGCTCTCTGTGCCGGGCACCCTTCACGCTTCTCTGACGCAGCTCAGCCATCACCTCCTCAGGAGGCCCTCCACCCGATTGCCCAGGCGAGGTCAGATGCCCTCCTGTATGCCCACGTGGTGCTCTGTACATGCCTACCTTTATCATGTCACTTAACATGACTGGTCCATCTCCCCTTCAGAACTGGGGATTCTATAATGGCAGGGACTTTGCCTGATACATTTTTACTTCTCTAGGGCCTAGAGAGGAACAAGCATTCAGTTCATTCCTGC
>NW_006788200.1:5100448-5143942 GCF_000442215.2 Lipotes vexillifer
CCTGCTGAATGGAGACGGATGGATGGATGGATGGATGGACGGATGGATGGATGGACAGATGGATGGATGGATAGATGGGTGATGGAAGGAAGGATGGATGGATGGATGGAAGGAAGGAAGGAACAAAGGAAGGCTGGATGAACGTAGTGTTGGTCACTCCCATTCCCCTCTCCTGCCTCTTGTGGGCAGGGTGCTTGCACACATCAGTATCTAGGCAGTCACTAGCATCTCTGTATTCAGCATCATGATTCTGTTTTCTCCCTGGGCTCCCAGAAGGACAATCAGAAGAGCCTGCCATCCTCCTCATTGGGCAGAAGAACAGGATCTTCCCACAGCCGCCAAGAGATTTTGGACAAAAAGAAGCCCAAAGCTCCACCCAGCAGCTACTCTGGCACATTCTGAGAATCCTTTACTCCATTTGATCATTCACTCTCTCACTCACAAATATCCATCACGTGTTAGATACTATTCTGGAAACTCAGCAGGGAACATGACAGACACAGTCACTGCCTTCAGGGAGCAAAGTATTGCGTAGCAGTTAAGAAAAGATGACATCAGATCCCAATAATCGGTCTGAAGAAAGCAGAGCAATGGACTAGAAAGTAACTGAGGGTGAGGTCGGCTCTGTTGTGTGGCTCTGAGACTCAAAGGATGAGAAGGAGCTAATCATGCAAAGTTCTGGGAGAAGAACATTCAGCAGAGAAAGGCCACACACACAAAATCCCTGATGTGGGACCAGCTCGGAATGCTGGAGGGAGAAAAGCACATTGAGGTGGCCAGACAGAGCGGTGGAGAGAGAGATGTGGTTATGATATGGTAAGACAGAAGCCAGGTCATGAAGGACGTGGGGGAGCTGGGTAAGGGTTCAGATGTCATTCTTCAAGTGATGGGAAGCAAATGGGGTGTTTCAGCTGCTCACTGAGCTGTCCTGGGAGGAGTGCAGGTGGAAACAGAGGGAGCGGTGAGGGGGCCAGGAGTGGCCCAGGTGCACGACAACGGTGGTTTGCATCGCTGTTGGGGGAGGAGCAATGGTGGCAAGAGGTCACATCAGGATACAGTTTGGAGGGAAAAAAGACAAGGCTTTTTATCCGTTCATCTCTTGATGGGCATTTGGATTCTTTCCATATCTTGGCTACTGTGAACCATGCTGCCACAAACATGGCGGTGCTTATATCCCATCAAATTCCTGTTTTCATTTCCTTTGGGTATATTCCCAGAAGTGGAATTGCTGGATGGTATGGTGGGTCTATGGAAAGGAAGGATATCCTGCCATGTGTGACAACATGGATGTACCCTGAGCATATTATGCTGTGATATAAGCCAGACAGAAAGACAAGTGTGGTATGATATCAGTTATACGTGGAATCTAAAAAAAATCAAACATGTGGGGGGAGAAAAAAAACAGAGTAAAATGGTGGTTACCAGGAGATGGAAGGTGGGGGTAAGACTGATGATATTTAAGGGTACAAACTATGACGAGTAGTAAAATAGCCACAGAGATTTAACGTACAGCTTATTGGACACAGACAATAATATTGTACTCTATGTATGTAATGTAATAAATATCATTGACAACAACCATATTACAAAATATAAATGTATCAAAGTAATGCAATATACACCTTAAATTTACACGTCACAGTCAAATTTGTCCAATTAAAAAAAGAGAGAGAGGGCTTCCCTGGTGGCGCAGTGGTTGAGAGTCCGCCTGCCGATGCAGGGGACACGGGTTCGTGCCCCAGTCGGGGAAGATTCCACATGCTGCGGAGCGGCTGGGCCCGTGAGCCATGGCCGCTGAGCCTGCGTGTCCGGAGCCTGTGCTCCGCAAAGGGAGAGGCCACAACAGTGAGAGGCCCGCGAACTCCAAAAAAAAAAAGAGAGAGAGATACAAGGCTTGCTAATGGACTGGCTGGAGGGGATGACAGAAGATGAGGAGTCAAAGATGCCTCTGTGGTTTGGGGCCCGGCCACCGGGTGGGGGTAGAGTGTGGCCAAAGGGGGAGGCCCTGGGGGATGAGGACGATCAGAAGCCTGATGTGAGACACCGATCGATCGGAGAGGAGTGCTCACCGGCCATTCGAAGCCGCCCTATCCATGCGCCGTGCTCCTGTGATCCACTGCCATCAACCAGCTACGCTTTGTACTTCACACACTTCAAGGGCTGACAAAAAAAAAAACTGTGTGGATTCGGCTAAATCTACACTCAGATCCACCCGTGACTTTAGGCTGTGCCATCTCAGGTAGGGAACAATCTTTCTGTGTCCGTGTCTTTATCTGTAAAAGTGAGGACAAAACTGTTTCACCCCAGGGCTGGGAGGGCAGACTCCACCCAGGGCAGGGGAGGCCGCTGCAGGCAAGCTGATCACCAGGTCCTGAGGGCCAGGCCCTGCCCACCGGCAAGAGCCTGGGTGGAGTCGGCTTTGGTTCTCCATTCTTCTTATTATTTATGATTCTCCCTCGGTTGATGGAAACTTTATGAAGGAAAAAAGCCCGAGCAATTCCAAAGCAATACAGTCATACTGTCTGGAGTGACTGAAAAAGCAGGTCAAGAAAAATGACAGCTATAGGGATAAAAATGTGGATCTACAAAACATGCAATCAAGAAAATCTGTGAGCTGTGAAAACCAAGTAACCTCAGGGACCCTCCCTGGCTCCCCACAGGACCAGCTCCCAAGAGTACAGAGAAATCTGGGTGGGTGGGCAGGAGGGAGGGGGAGGGGAGTCACCGAGGAGAAGAGACTCAGGGAGCTGTCAGTGCAGTCAGCACCCAGGGTGTGCGACAGAAGCCCTTTGTTTATACGACACAGTAATGGGGTGGTATGGACAGGGCCCTCCCTGAGGGCGCCCTAGGCCTGCCCCATCCTCAGCCTCCAACTCTCTGCTGTGGCCCCTGAAATGGCTCAGTCACAAGCTCTGCTCCGCAGCTCATCTTCCAGGGGTGGGCACTCCACTCTTCCCACAGGGCTATTATAAAGCAACGATCGCTGCCCAAGACAACAAACAAACAAGAAAACAGGTTTCCACAGCAAGCACTTCTGAGCAAGGTACTTGGGATGGCACCACACAGAAGCAGCGCCAGTGGGACCAGCTGTGGGGTCCACGGAGACCCAGCGTCCACCACGCCCCACCAACACCCAGCACCTGTTCAGGGTGCTGTGAAACACCATCCTGGGCTGGGCCCAGGGTCACCAATAACCAGTTTGGGAAAGAAATGGTCTGCTGATGGGGAGGAATTAATGCAGACACAACCACGAAAGGAACATTTCAGGAAAAGGGGCTGCTCGTGATACGTGAAAACAAATCATGAGAGCAGCACGGTTGTATCTAAGAAATTGATGAGCCACAGCCCAAGCCATTATCTGTAAGTATTTGCCAAGGTGGGATTAACAGCCCTTCAGGCTGCAGCCATACTACTTCTTGAGAGTTAAAGAAAAAACTCTTGAGAAATAGGATTAAAATCCATTTTTCTTGCCAATTCTAACTGAATTCAGCACCTCCTAGATGAGTCTGAATTGGGCAAGTTCTGTTGTACTGACTTCAGCAGTGTGGGAATTATGTCTGTCTGGACATGGCAAGTTGTCAGGGTGATGTTGTGGGAAAGCCTGGCTCCTCATTTAGTTGCTGAGGGATGACAGGAGTGTTAATAGCTGGAGTCTGACCTGCTTCATTATATGAATAAGGGGTTAAACACTAAGGCCCACCTCATAGGATGGGTATGAGAATTCAGCAAGATCACAGCATGTTCACGCAGCACAGGGGGTGACACAGGACAGACACTCGATGTGGTATGGACACCAGTGTTTGCGTGATCAGCAGTGCACATGGGGGGCTGGGGTGTGATGTCCAGGGCAGGAGACATGAAGCTGGTCCCCGGAGAGGGGCTCTGGAGCAGACCCTGACCTCTGGTCTTGTGAGCAGAGGGACTGCCTTTGCTTCATTCCTTAAAGTGGGGGGCTTTCCAGGCAGGGGCAGGCCTGAGCCCAGTTATTTACTCCCCTTGCACATCTGGCAGACTTGGCTAGGGTCACATTTCCGTCCGTCCCTTCCAGCAAAGGAACGGTGAGGCCAGCAATGAAAGCTGCTGGTCACTTAGACCTCCAGCAAGGCCCTGTCTCAGAGATACATAAACCCCAGCTCAGAAATCCCAGCAAAGCTACTCCAGCTCTAGAAAATGCAGGCAGCTCAGCCCACCCACGTCAGAGATCTGTACACATGCCGAGCAGAGGAGAATGTCTCAGCAAGCGACAGATGGATGAATGGATGGATGGATGGATGGATGGATGAGTAGTGGGGTGCGAATGAGGTGACATC
This sequence comes from Lipotes vexillifer, assembly GCF_000442215.2. Taxonomy (NCBI): domain Eukaryota; kingdom Metazoa; phylum Chordata; class Mammalia; order Artiodactyla; family Lipotidae; genus Lipotes; species Lipotes vexillifer. Next base: position 5,104,759 of record NW_006788200.1, read on the forward strand.
AGGGCGAGTCAGGTAAAGGAGTGAGTGTGCAAAAAACATTCCCACCTGCCATACTGTGCAGGCCTTTGTCTACTTCCTTCTGCCTCCTCACCATCTCCTTAAGACCACTCTGAACTCAGGCCCACCCTGATTTCACCAATAGAAACTCAGCCACACCTGAACCTGCTCGGTCGCACGCTCACTATAGGTGCACAGAATGAATGGAGATGGACCTCAGCACAACAGCTGGAGCATCTACCATGGTGGGTGCTGCTGCCACAGGACCAAGAGTGAGAGAGAGAATCCTTGCGCTGGCCAGTGCCTGCTACAGAGTATGCCTTCAACAAAAGGTGCCTCTGTCATCATCCCCATCACCACCTCCACAGCTCAGAATATGAAGCAATCCCACCTACTTGGGAGAAAGAGGCAGAAAAGACCTCGGGGAGAAAATGGAAAGTATGATATGAAAGCTGGGCCGTTAGGGACACAGGGAGGAGTGGCTTTCTAGAAGAGGTCCTTCAGATTTCCTTGGGGTGAGGGCAATTAATATATACAGACGGTTTTTCTATGTGCCAGAGACTGTTCTAGGAATGTAATATGTGAAAACTAATGCAACCTTCGCAAAATCTCTTTGAGGTAGGCAGCACCATCCTCACTTTGTAGACAAGGGAATTGGAGCACCAAGGGGCTTCATGACTCGTTCAAGGCCACAGAGCTACCAAGTCAAACTGGGATTTGAGCCTATGCCATCCAGCCCCACTGAACAAGCTCTTAACCCTGACCGTGATGTGTCAACCCTTCCCCTGTCCTCCCACGAGGCACCTCCCCCGTTCATACCTCTACCACACCCCTCACCTGCTGACTTGTGAACTACACGCCTGTCCTCTCCAGAATCAGGGGACAACCTGGGGACAGGACCAGGGTCTGGCATGGGCCTGGTACACGGTGGGCATGTCTGATGACTCTCGAGGGGCCACCCTGGAAGAGGGTCCCAAAGCAGGCACCAGGAAAGTTGCAGCCTTTTCCAACTCTGCAGACTTGGAGGTCTGAGATGGGAATCTGAGAATGAACTGAACACCTGCAGAGTCAGAAGATGAAGCAGCCCCTCCCACCCATGTGGACTGCAGAGGTGCCATCTCCCTTGCTCCCCTGTCACCTACAGGACTAATGGCCTTGTCACATCAGTCGCAGGGACCATGTCAAGCACGTTGCTCTTCCTTTACCTGCACTGACCACAGATTCTTGTCTCCCAGGCGTTTATACACTTTGAGCAGTTTCTTCTTGCCACACAGTGACCCTGAACTATCCCTCTCACCCAAGTAGCCACGGGGACCAAAGGGTCCTCAGGTCCCACAGGGCCACTCCAGGAGACCTGCCCCCCACCATCCCAGTCATACCCTGGGTGGCTCTTCTGGCCACTGCTCAGTCCCCCAAGACCTCTGCTTCTCAAAGAAGGGGTAGCAGGGCAATGCCAACAAATGAAAACTGGGCTCTGTACCCAAAGGGATGTAAAAATCCAGGACACACTTCCAGGACAGAGAATTCTCCAGAAGGAAGAATCCAAAGTGACTGGGTGTTCAGGCTAACCTGCATCTTTTTCATCTTTTGAGTTTTCACTAGAAAAATTTTTTAAAACTGGCAACTCTATCTTCTGACGTTGCTCATCCTAGATGAGGCTACAGATGGGATGTTTCTGAATGATGGAGGTTACCAGTGTCAAAAAAGAGAAACATGGAAACGAATGTGGGTATTTGGAAGAATGTGCTAATCTTGAGACACGCTCCACAGGTCTGACCATCTTTTGAAAAACTGTTTAAACAGCTGTACTGAGGTATAGTTGGCCTTCGGTAAACTACACACTACACATAAAGTGTACAATTTGGTCAATAAAAATATACACACACTTAAGAAACCATCACTATAATCAAAATAATTACCGTATCTATCACCTCCCAAAGTTTCTTCATGCCCGTCCTATTCTTCCCCCCACCACAGGAAACCAGTGATCTGCTTTTTCACACTACAGATAAGCATGAATTTTCTGAAAGTTTATATCAGTGTCATCAAATAGTACGCACTGTTATTTATCTGGCTTTCATGCAGCATAATTATTTTAACATTCCATCATGATGTTACATGCATTAGCAGTTCATTCCTTTTTACTTCTGGGGAGTATTCAATTGTATGGATAAACCACATTTGTTCATTCATTCACTTGATAGACACGTGGGTTGTTTGCAGTTTTTGGTTATTACAAATAAAGTTGCTATGAGCATTTATGAACAAGTATTCCTATGGACATATTCTTTCCTTTCCTTGGGTAAAGATGCAGAAATAGAATGGCTAGATCATACGGTAGGTTCTTTTTTTTTTTTTTAAAGAAACTTCCAAACTGTTTTCCAAAAGCGGGTTGCCCATCTTACACTCCCACCAGCAGCGTATGAGAGTTCCAGTTTCTCCACATGATGGCCAACACTTCATATGACCAGCCTCTTTAACATTCAACATTCTCATGTAGTGGTATCTCATTGTGGTTGTAATTTGTATTTTCTCAATGATAAATAATGTTGATCTTTTTCATGTACTTATTTACCACCTGTATACCTTCTTTGGTGAAATGCCTGCTCAAATCTTTGCCCACTGTTATTGGGCTGTTTCTTCACTTACTGAATTCAGAGAGTTCTATATATATTCTGGACACAAGTCCTGTATTGGATACATGATTTTCAAATATGTTGCCCTTAGGCCGTGGCTTCATTTTTCATTCTCTTCACAGTGACCTTCAAAGGCAGAATTTTTTTTGAAGTATCCTTTTTTTATTTTATGCTTCATGCTTTTGGTTTTTTATCTAAGAAATATTTGCCTAATCCAAGGTCACACAGATGTTTCTATGTTTTTCCTAGAAGTACACAATTTTAGGTTTTATATTTATATATATGAGGTATGTATTTTTTACACTTTTACAAATGTATCACTTTTGCTTTTCCTAAAACCATCCTGCAAATATTGTTTCCTTTCCTCCACTCATGTTCATTTTCAGCATTCAACACTGGAGATAGTACGATTAGCAGGAGGTACTTTCTGCCCTCAAAGACCGTACTTATTTTTATTTAGGAAAAATTTTGAACATATGCCAAAGTAGAGACATTAGTACAATGAATCTCCATAATGCCAACTAAACACTGTCGCTCGCCACCTGGTTCTATAAGAATGAAGTCAATAGCCACTGCAGTCACTGACTTTCAACACACCCTGAAAGGGGTTCAGGGCGGAGATCAGGAATGAGGCCCTCTGCGCTCTGGGAAACACTGGCAGAAAAGGCCTTTAGATAGTCAGGTATTTTCAGGAGAAGATTTTATGAGCCCAATTTCTTGCATCTTCTCATAACTGGAAAAGCACTAAAATCATTAATGGACATCTGCTCCTTGTGACTAGCAGCAACCTTCTGCCAAAATGTGTGCTTGATTGCCTGTATCCTCCTTCACCAAACCCACATCTATACTGACTTCCCTCACTTACCTCTTCAGAGCAGTTCCTCAGTGCTGAGAGGCTGTCTCCCAGGCTTATAGTTTTCATTTTGCCCCAAATAAAACTTTAACTCACAACTCCCACGTTTTGCATTTTTTTCAGTTGGCAATAACCTCCGTTCAATAATTTTCAAGATTTTGCCACATTTGCTTGATCTTACCTAAATTATCTTGCTATCTTAAAGCAAATCCTCTATGTTCTTCACAATGTATCTCTTAAAAAAAGTATGTTTTCCTTATTCAACTACAATGCTATCAACACATCTAATTTTCAGTCCATAATCAATTTCCCTTAAAGTCCCCAAAACATCTTTTTCTTTTAAAGTTTTTGTTGGCTTTTTTCACTTTGGGTTCAACCAGTGTTCACAAAACATTTGGTAGCCATGTCTCCCACTCCACCTTTTTTCATGCAGAAACTGGATCCATTTTTTCCACACACCCCCAACATACGTCATATTCTGAATTTGTCTGTTTGCCTCTGCGTGGCCTCCTTTAACACATTCCTCAACCCCTGCACGTTCTGTTAACGGAAGTCAGCACTGTAGGCTTGACTAGATTTAGGTTTAATTCTTTTTGGCAAAAATACTTCACATGCCTATGAAGCACACGTATGACTGTGACACCAGAAGACACCACATGACACCAGAGGACAAACAAGGCCAGCTGCTCACTGAAGTGATTCTATGATTCATCCAATGACTCACGTGGTAATAGCACGAAGTTAATCATCAACCTTTGTCTAATGGTTTCACCCGTGCTTGACTGTTGCCCACATCAGCTATATCTTTAGGGGCTGAAAATGGCGATTTTCTAATTCTAGTGTTACTTCTGCATTTATTAGCTATACTCCTTCTGTAAATAATTTTCCCTTATTGAATAGAGCTTTAGGGTTACCCTGAAATATGATTTGTACAGAAACAGTATGGATTTAATTACTTTTTCACTGCAAAATTTAGAATAAGGAGCTGGAATCCTAGTTTCGTTCCCATAGTGAAGGAGTTTACATGTGTGTTTTCATCACTAAAATGTACTTTTAAAGATAATAAAAATAGATAAACCTTTAGCCAGACTCATCAAGAAAAAAAGAGGGCCCAAAATAAATAAAAGTAGACATAAAAGAGACGTTACAACTGATACCACAGAAATACAATCATAAGGGCATACTATGAACAATTATACGCCAACAAATTGGCAAGTGTAAGAGAAATGGATAAATTCCTAGAAACATACAATCTTCTAAGACTGAATCAAGAAGAAATAGAAGATCTACACAGAGCAACTACTAGTAAAGAAACTGAATAAGTAATCAAAAAATTTCTGACAAACAAAAGTCCAGGACCAGATTTACAGATTAATTCAACCAAACACTTAAAGAAGAGTTAATATCTATACTTCTCAAACTATTTCAAGTAACTAAAGAAGAAGGAACACTTCAAGACTCATTCTATGAGGTCAGCATTACCCCGGCATCAAAACCAGGCAAAGACATGACAAAAAGATTAAATTATAGACCAATATTCCTGATGAACGTACGAGCAAAAATCCTGAACAAAATATTAGCAAACTGAATTCAAAAATACATTAAAAGGATCATATATCATGATTAAGTGGGATGTATTCCAGGCATGCAAGAATGGTTAAACATCCACAAATCAACCAATGTGATACACCACATTAATAAAATGAAGGATAAAAATCACATGATCAACTCAAAGGATGCAGAAAAAGCTTTTGACAAAATGCAACATCTATTCATGACAAAAAATCTCAAGTTGGTAGACAGTGAACATACTTCAACATGATAAAGGCCATTTATGACAAATCCACAGCTAACATTATACTCAACAGTGAAAAACTGAAAGCTTTTCCTCTAAGATTAGGAATAAGACAAGGATGCCTTGTCTCGCCACTGTTATTTAACATTGTTTTGATAGCCCCAGCCACAGCAATCAGACAAGAAAAAGAAATAAAAGGAATCCAGATTGGAGGGGAAGCTATAAAACTGTCACTATGTGCAGATGACATGATACTATATATATGTATATCCCTAAAGTATATATATGATACTATATATATACTATATATGTATATATAGTATGTACATATATATGTATATATATATATATCCCTAAAGACTACACCAAAAAACTATTAGAAATAATAAATGAATTCAGTAAAGTTGCAGGATACAAGATCAATATACAGAAATCTGTTGTATTTCTATACACTAATAATGAACTATCAGAAAAAGAAACCAAGAAAACAACCCCATTTACAATCACATCAAAAAGAATATAATACCTAGGAATAAATTTAACCAAGGAGGTGAAACCTGTACTTGGAAAACTATAAGACACTGATGAAAGAAATGGAAGACAACACAAGTAAAATGAAATATATTCCATGTTTATGGATTAGAAGAATTAATCATGTTAAAATGTCCATACTACTCAAAGCAATCTACAGACTTAATGCAATCTCTATCAAAATAGCAATGGCATTTTTCACAGAAACAGAAATAATCCTAAAATTTGTATGGAAAAACAAAAGACCTCAAATAGCCAAAGCAATCTTGAGAAAGAAGAACAAAGCTGGTAGTATCACACTCTCTGTTTTCAAACTGTACTACAAAGCTACAGTAATCAAAAACAGTATGGTAATGGCACAAAAATAGACACATAGATCAATGAAACAGAATAGGGAGCCCAGAAATAAACCCATGCACTTATGGTCAATTAATCTATGACAAAGGAGACAAGAATATACAATGGGGAAAAGACAGTCACTTTAATAAGTGGTGTTGAGAAAAGTAGCCAGCTACATGTAAAAGAATGAAACCAGATCATTTTCTCACACCATATAAAAAAATAAACTCAAAATGGACTAAGACCTGAAACCATAAAACTCCTAGAAGAAAACATAGGCAATACGCTCTTTGACATTGGCTTTAGCAGGTTCTTTTTTTGGATGTGTCTCCTCAGACGAGTGCAACAAATAAACAAAAAGGACCACATCAAACTGAAAAGCTTTTGCACATTGAAGGAAACCATCAACAAAGCAAAAAGGTAACCTACTGAACGGGAAAAGATATTTGTAGATGTTATGTCTGGTAAGGGGTTAATATCCAAAATATATAAAGAGATCATACAACTCAAGTAAAAAAAATCTGATTAAAAAGTGGCAGAGGGGGCTTCCCTGGTGGCGCAGTGTTTGAGAGTCTGCCTGCTGATGCAGGGGACACGGGTTCGTGCCCCGGTCTGGGAAGTTCCCACATGCTGCGGAGCAGCTGGGCCCGTGAGCCATGGCCACTGAGCCTGCGCGTCCTGAGCCTGTGCTCCGCAACGCGAGAGGCCACAACAGTGAGAGGCCCGCGTACCGCAAAAAAAAAAAAAAAAAAAAAAAAAAAAGTGGCAGAGGACCTGAGTAGGCATCTTTCCAAAGAAGACATACAAATGGCCAACAGGCACATGAAAAGATGCTCAACATCGCTAATTATCAGGGAAATGCAAATCAAAACCACAATGAGACAGCGCTCACACCTGTCAGAATGGCTACTCTCAAAAAGACAACAAATAACAAGTGTTGGTGAGGATGTGGAGAAAAGGGAACCCTGGTGCCCTGTTGGTGGGAATGTAAATTGGTGCAGCCACTATGGAAAACAGTATGTAGGTTCCTCAAAAAATTAAAAATAGAACTACCATACAATCCAGCCGTTCCACTCCTGGATATTTATGCAAAGATAAATGAACCTGAGTGACCACTGATAGATGAACGGATAAAGAAGATCTCTCCCTCTCTCTCTCTCCCTCACACACACACACACACACACACACACACACACACACACAGGAATAATATTACTCAGCCATAAAAAAGAATGAAATCTTGTCATCTGCAGCATTACGAGTGAAAGTGGAAGGTACTATGCTTAGTGAAACAAGTCAGAGAAAGACAAATATTTTATGTTTTCACTTATATGTGGAATCTAAAAGACAAAACAAATATACAACAAAACAGAAACAAACTCACACGTACAGAAAATAAACTAGGGGTTGTCAGAGGGGAAGTGGGTAGACGGATGGGTGAAATAGATGAGAAGGATTATAAACTCCCAGTTATAAAATAAATAAACAAGTCATGGGGATGTAATGTACAGCACAGGGAATATAGTCGGTAATATTATAATAACTTCATATGGTACATAATCTATAAAAGTACTGAATTACCATGTAAAAAAATACCATGAGGAAATTAATTTCTTATGACTTCAGACAGGTTATTAAATTACCCTGGAAAACTCTACTAAATACACAACGTTAATTGCTTTGAGCCTACCATGAAATAAAATCTAAATATTTGAAAAAAATAATAAATTAATTAACTAATTAAATGTGTTTTTAATGATTGTATTTCTCGCTTCTAGAAGTTTCAAAATGATCTGCTATGTTTTGCTACCATATCATTCACTGCTGAAGTTTTGAATCACCTTTTTTATTTAAACATTTTGAACAACTGATTTTACATTCTGTACCTGAAAAAGCCATCTCTCAAAGTTTTAGGGGGTCTAATTCTGCTATTTTTTATTGGTGCTGCCTCTTGCTCATGGTGGCTTATTTCCTTCTACGCTTTAAAGAATTATGAGTTATGTTTGGCACTTTGAGGGAATCCTGTAAAGCCTGAGTTGATGGTCCCGCCCTCCAGAGAGGACTTACACATGCTTCTTCCAGGAGCCCTTGAGCATCCCATAGCCAGGGCCACTTTAAGTCAATTTACAATTCAGGTTTCCAACACAAAGAGGGTAAACTGGAACCACACACTTGGGCTGCTATTCACAGAGTAAGCAACAGGACACCTTAACAGCAGTTCCCTGTTCTGATTGCTTTACATCTGTGTCCTGTATCAGCAATCAAAGGTTTTGTGTACCACGGTCGCCTTATCTGAATAAATGCAGGTTCTTTGTTAAAAAGTTTCGCAGGTCATCTTTTCCCTCTCTAACCAGAGCCCAGGCCAAAGTCGAGAAGTGTTATTGTCTCACTTTACTAACAGGCATATTTAAATTTTTAAAGACCATCGAGCCCACCCTTTAACTCGAGGTGAATGCTATTTTTTCAAAACCAAGCCCACCCTTCAACTCAGGGCAAGCATGCTGAAAGTTCTGGATTTATGTGTGGGATCTCAGCTGCAATTTCCCATCTTGTAAGCATTTAAGGCACTATCTCCAGTCTGCAGGCAGCAGTTACCCCAAAACTTCTTGGTTAGATCAGCTGCCCTTTACCCCCCCACACACAGGGAAGTGGTCAGTATCCACTCTGGTTTTCCTTCTCCCTAGCCCCCAACCAGGGATTTCTCTTACATCTGACAAGCTCATCTATTTTAAAGGATAGTTTTGAGGATCTCTAGCTCACCATATGGATGGATATACACACTTATCTACAGACAGTTCTAGCGTGGTACAATGAATGCTCCAGCAGAACTATGCACATGGTGCTGTTGTAGCTCAGAGGAAAGAAATGGCTTATCCTAGCACCAAGAGCTCAAGGATGCTTCACTGAGGAGATGGTGCTTAGGCAGAGCCTTGGAGTTGAAATCCCAGGAAGAAATTTACGCCACTTCTGGCAGAGGTGGGTGTGGGTAAGGGAGGCTCAACCCATTCTATCCCGTTATGTGCATTAAAGTTCAAAAGAAACGACTGATGAATCCTCTCTACTCCACCTCTATTTTGCTTGGTTTGGTGCCAGGGAATTGGGTCATGTGGTGGTGTGCTACTACTACGGGCCAGGTGACTGTTCTGCAGAGCTCCCAGCAGGAAACAGTGGAAGACATGAGAGATGTAGCAGATCTTACTCAGAGCCACCTTTGGGGAGTCCCACCCCACTTATACCCAATAGCATCTTTTGGTCTCTCTACTAGGAGAGGAGAAAGTAAATAAACCCTTAAAAGGAGCTTCATCTGATCAATCTGGTCAGGGTCCCTGGGTTCCGGTTTCATCTGATCTCTTGCCTGGCAGCCACTGCATAGCCTGCCTTTGGGGAGGTCTGCTTCTCAAAGCAATCCCCAGTGCCTTTAGATAAGAACTTGGGGGAAAACTGTTCTTTTGGACACAGGGTCTTCCCTGCTGCAGAAGGTCTGCTGTTCTGAGCACCTCACTGGACAGAACCCAGCATCGCAGGAAGGTGCCACCCTTGGCCAAAGGATGAAGCATTTCTATCTCATGCGTTGTATATAAAGATGCAAAAATGTTTCACCTGGGGCTTCCCTGGTGGTGCAGTGGTTGAGAGTCCGCCTGCCGATGCAGGGGACGCGGGTTCGTGCCCCGGTCCGGGAAGATCCCACATGTCGCGGAGCGGCTGGGCCCGTGAGCCATGGCCATTGAGCCTGCACGTCCGGAGCCTGTGCTCCGCAACGGGAGAGGCCACAACAGTGAGAGGCCCGCGTACCGCAAAAAAAAAAAAAAGTTTCATTTGTTTTAGAATGGGAAAAAAACACCAACTTGCTACGGTAAAAGGGAGGGCATTATTTAAGTCGTATCTCTCAATAGGCAGTTATGGTACCAATTCATGGTAAATTCTAACCCAACTAAATATTCCCTCATTCTCTGACATAACATACAGGTCCTAGCCCAAGGCATAGAAAGTGAGATCAGCTTCTATGAGCATTATCCATATCTAGTACTGAAATGTTCTCTGGGAAAATGTCATGAATAAGTCTGACTGTACTCATTTGAGCAGTATGCCAACAGGGAATGTTTTGTTTGTTTGTTTGTTTAAGAAAAACAAAAGCAACATGAACCTGAACTTCATTAAAGGTTTTTGTAATGATTTAATTAGATTTATAGCACTGCGCATATTCATTCTGGCCAGGGACCCTTCTCTCTTCTAAAGGATTGGTTGGCAGAGATCTCATGTGCTTTGCAATTTTTTCCTAATCCTTCGTTTCATCTCCTGATGAGGTGAGGATGAGCATAATCATGTTCAGGGAATTGCTTTATCAAATAGTTTAATTATGCATTCAACAGAACTGACAACAAGAAGGTTATTCTTCCTAACGTTTTTAACAAAAGCACTAACTAATTACATGGCATTCTACTCAGGGCATTTGAGAAGAAGACATGAAAATCTATACTTCAAATCTTGGTTAAACACGTGCTTGTGTATGCAACATAGAAATAAGTGGTAAAATACTTAGTTGAATTGCTTCCTTCTGCTGTAACTTCATAACTAATCTGCATGTTGACACAGACCATGTAAATTCTGAGGATGCATTTCACCGTGGACGGTGCTTGAACATCTGTGCTTTCTGAAATGTCACAATAACCATTTTACCTGAAAGTTTATCCTCGGGAGCCAAAAAGACTGTGTTATCTTGGCATGTTCCAGAAAGAAAGAAATGCTTAACAGAACTGAGGACAGATGTGTCTCATGATTAGAAGGAAGTATTACAACATTAGGCCAAATGGTTGAAAAGATTTCTGAATTAAAGTGGTGCTGAATCTACTTTATTTTGCATGAACTTCCTTTTCTCTTTAACTAGATCACTAACACGTCTGGTATGGACCTGTATTATATGCTCCTTTTCGCCTACCACTCCTAGAAACACAGTACGCCTTAATACATTCTTACAGGCTCCAAAGCTAGTGGCATTTAGCTGAAGCCTTTAATGACACAAATACTAAATATTTGATATTTTAAAAGGTGATTATGCAGTATACTACTTTAAAATTTTTATTCAGTCCAGTAAATACTCTTTTCCTCTTCTTCTGGTAAAAAACACTACCCTTGATCACAGTGCAGGGTGGGTGTAAAGAGGGTCATGTTACCATAGTATTTGATTAAAGGATGGTCACATGACTCAAAAACAGCCAATTGGAATCCTTCCCTGGGATTGAAACACAGCTACTGACAAGTTTCTTTGCAGTTTCTCGGCTAGAAGCAAATGAATCAGGGGCTGTCAAAATCCATATTCCCCGCCAAGGGGAGAGAGCCTCTTGGCAGAATGAAGCCAAGCAGAGATTGACAAAGATGAGAAAGAATTTCCACACTGAATTTCCCCTTCTTTCTCTGAGGTCTGCCCACCCCAGTATACTTTCTAGCCTTCTGTGCCAGTAAATCTTCATTTTTTGATGAAGCCAAGTTTGAGTTCTGTTTCTGTCACTTGAAATCAAAAGCATCCTGATGATACAGCTGGTATTTTATGTTACTTTTCAGATGGCATTTCCCTCGTAGAAGTAAAGACTGTCACTCGAGAACCAGACAGACCAGGGTTCCAATATCTACTCTGCTGCTAAGAGCTGTGTTGACCTTGGACAAAGTTTTGCAGCTTCCGCTTTCTCCTCTTTGAGACTACTCATAGCCCCTACCTCAAAGGTTCATTGTGAGAATTAGACGGAACAATAGAGGAAGTAAAATAATACTGTGGCACTTAGTACAATATCACAGTACCTAATACATGTTCAACAATGGAGTACTATTGTTTTCTTCTTATTGTCACTGTCATTATTTAAAATATTACTATGGTAGAGACGGCTAGATTACTCTAATATTCACTCTATCCTTCTTAATAACAACACAACTCTCAAATTTCAGCTGGATACGGAGCTACCCAGAACAAACCCACATTTCCCAGCCTCCCTTGCAGCTCTGCGTAGCCCTGTGACTAAGTTGTGGCCAGTAGGATGTGAGCAGAAATGACACATGACTTCCAGACTGTGCCTCTTCCGTCGCCTCCTTCCTACTGGTTGGGGCACAGCAGCCATCTTGGACCAAGAGGCAGAAGCTCAACAGTTCCAACTGTCAGGATGACAGAGCAACAAGGTAAAGGACGCTGGCCACTGACAGTCTGGAGGCAGCATATCAGCCCCAGGCTGCTTATCTTTAGAATGTCTACATGAGAGAGAAATAAAACCGTATCCCGTTCAAGCCTCTTTTCCATTTGAAGTTTTGCTATAGCAGCCAGAACTAATACACAGTAAACATCTTAAATATTATTTATACTTGTTCCTTCCAAAAACCCCGTGAAAGAGAAAAGGGGATGACAACCAAACAAGGGCAAGAACTCTATTTAAACTAATAGTTGAGGGTCTTCGTTCTATGAACACTAGCTTCTCATTATCCAGTGATGTTTGGCTACCACAGACTGAAGAAAGGACAATGAAAATGAACAAGGCCTCAGGGGGCAAAGCAAAGTTGGGGCATCTGCCATGGGGAATTTGTCCCCATACCTCCAACTGTTTAATGTATAAAACAAGCTTGCTTAGAGTTGGTTAGATGCCACTGAGTACGTCTCCAAAGTCTTAACACCTCTTGTGTTAGCTTTTTCTAAGCAACAGAATATCAGAACAGTGAAGTCTACGACCCGACTCCCGCATCAGACCACTGGTGTCCACGTGGTCTATGGGCACACGACCCGACCTTTTTCTCCCCCCTACCACCTGAGAGCATGCAGGATGGGGGCAGGGTATTTACCACTTCTTGGCCCTCCACAGGGCTGCCCAGATGGCAGTATCCAATGCCTTGTCTAATTGCTGCTACACCTCTTGTTCCTGGGGCCATGACCATGGCCATCGGGCTCCAGTTTCCTGATGCACAAAATGTGCAAATGCAAGCCTTCCACCTCAGTGTCCAATCATCTTCTCTTCTGTTTAGTCAGAAGTGAGGCCCTTGCCAATGAGCCATTTGCAAGTGAAGACACTTCTCACCCAGCAGGTTCTATGGAGGCAGGGCTATCTAAAAATGTCCCTGAAAACACCGACAGCCTCAACTCAGCCAGAAAGCAAAGAAGAGGAGCCGCACATAAAAACCACCCACGCCTGTCATGGCTGCAGGGCCATAAAAGTCTGGGGAGACTAAGAAGACATACCGAGCTCGACGCTGTCTTGAGAAGGTTTAACAAATTCATGCCCTGGATTGGCTCTGACCCTCAGAACAGCCTGTTTGTGGGAAATGCCGGCCAACAGAGTCTCCATTTGCCAAGAACTTCAAACATGACCTTTACTTGGTGGCAACTGTTCGAAACTATTAAGACGACTCTGAAAATAATATAATCCGCAGCAACAGTGTGTTGAAAGAAATGCCAACACTGTAAGGCAAGCTCTCTCTCCCTCTCCCTCGCGTGTGCGCGCTCAGAACAGAGGGGAACCATCCTCCTTCACAGCGCTTCTTAACTCTGCATCTCTCTTCTGCCTCTAGACAGCAATGAGCCATTTGCTAATTGTTTAACAGCTGTTAATGAACTAAACGTCGTGGGAGGAGGGGCAGAGCAGACGGGTGTTTGCCGGCTTGTTTGTCCATTCCCAGCAGCCGGGCTGATGCCAGCGAGCAAGGTGAGCAGGGCTCCCCGGGCCACTCCAAGGGCCCTCCGCTCAGAGGTCAGGCCGTGCAGCTTCTGCCTGGACGAAAGCAGTCCCAGCCCTGACGTCTGAGCTCTGGTCAGGTGGGTGCAGGGGGAGAGATGTCAAGGAAGTCCTATTAAAAGAGGCCCAGCCAGGAGACACCCACCAGGGCCAGAACCTGGAGCAGCGGGCACCTCCACTCCTGTCCCCTTCTGAGTTTCCAGTTCCCCAGCACCACTCCAGATCTGCTCACAGTTCTCCCAAACCGATCTCCCCTCCAAAGGGAGAGAAAGCTGAGATTGCCCACCGGAAGCTGGGGCTGGCCAGATTCCATCAGCCACGGTGACGCTTCCCTTCTTACAGGCATAATTAGAAACTGGCAGCCAGGACCCCAGGAGCCTTCCTCTTTCTACACGGATAACAGCAGAGAAAGGAAAGGCACTCACAAACGACGGGGTCCCTCTGGCTTAGGCTGAGGCCACAAAGCTGCAGGCAAGAGCGACTGCGAGTCCCATTGGGATCCAGAAGGTGAAGATGTCCTTCTGCGGAGCTGAAAGCTAAAATGACTCTCTGTATTTGAAGCTGAGACAGTCACCAAGTCCAGCTATGACTTCCTGAATGCCACTTCAGACTGCTTCCTATCCATCTCCGCAACCACAATACAAGTCCAGGCTTCCAGGCTTGCCCAACCACTCCCATCCTGCAGCCAGTGTAAGCCAGTGGAAAAAAATAAAAGTCCTTAATAAGACCCCCAGTGTTCTTAGGGTAAAGTGCAACCCCTCTCATTTGGCCTTCAAGGCCCTGGAAAAGTGGCCCCTGACACTTCTCTAGCCTCATTTCTGTGTCTAGTTAACCCCCTGTCCCCAATCCCCATGCGACACTGCCACAGTGACACATTCACCGGTTCCTTCAGGAGGGTCTGTGTACCTTGTTTCATCTCTTCAGCCCCCTCTTTCCTCTGATGAATGAACTCTCTATACCATTCGTACTCCAGGCGACTCCTTCCAGCCTTAAGATCTCAATGAACCATCGCTTCCTCTAAGAAGACCAGTCACACCTCCAAACTGGCCGAGGAGGCCCTGTTCTGGGTCCTGCAGCACCCCGAACATCCCTTACCTGAACACCTATTTTAATGAAAGGACACTGCTTTGTAATCTGTCTACCTTCCTTGTAAGTTCCGTGAAAACTGGGGCTTCGTCTTCTGTCGCATCCCTAGGACTTAGCACAACGTGTGACACAGAGTAAGAAAGAATTCAATAAACACTTGCTGAATTTCTGGACTCCTTCAGTTTTCCTGGCCAGAAGAATGTGACATCAGGGCAAGTTAAATGATAAGGGTGATCCTTACTACCTAGAAGCCACGTCGAGGGGCAGGGTCTCTACCACATTCTCAAACCAGCTGCGGTGCTGGCCTCCACTTGCCTATTCCCAGAGGGGAGTTTTCTGTTCCTTATCTTTTGTGAGTTATGCTTTGTAGAGTCTGAATATAGAGTCATTTACTGCCATGTAACATCTTATATCCCTTCATCTCAAGATGCTGTGCATTCCTGCAGATTTTATCTTTGATCTGGGGGAGTCACAGAGCTCTGAGTGGTGTCCCTCGTGCCAGGACACTGGAAGAGTCCTGCTACAGACAGAGGCTTCTAAATACATCCCCACCCCC
The DNA here is from genome assembly GCF_000442215.2 of Lipotes vexillifer. Classification (NCBI taxonomy): domain Eukaryota; kingdom Metazoa; phylum Chordata; class Mammalia; order Artiodactyla; family Lipotidae; genus Lipotes; species Lipotes vexillifer. The sequence goes on from NW_006788200.1 coordinate 5,120,255, forward strand.
ATTCTAGGAGCTTCTGATTGTTCAGGGCCCAGAAGCAGAAAGCAAGCTTGTTTGACGGAAGCCGAAGACAAACACCGGGCATCTAGGACAGAGCTGATACCCACGCTCCTTCCTCCGCTTGTCAGTGCTCCGCACAGGCTTCAGATCCACCTGGGAAAGGGTGAACACTTCCCCTGGAGGATGCTGATTATTTATTACAGATTTCCTTGATGATGATGGGACTGGGCTGCACTATATTTTTGCCAAAACTGATTTTTGTGAATGTGACTTATGACATCAAATCACTTCCAGTTGTACATGCATCCTGGCCTCATCTGTCCTTTGTTTCTTGACCCCAATGACCCACAAAAGGCCATAACTCCAGGGAATGGGAAGTCACTTGTTCACTAACAGTTAACTCATTCACTCTATTAACTGCCCATCTACTGGTGGTCCTGTGACAGCTTTGTCTGTGAGACTAAAATGTACTCTTGAACCTCAATAAAGAAGCGGCCACATGTTTAGGGGCAATAGCTAAATCACTCCAATACTGAACCCGACCAGTCTGAAATATCCCCTTTGGAAGGAAGTCTCATTGCATACCACGAGGGTTTAGAATTGGTCTTGGCTTCAGAGGTCTTGAGCAGTCAGCACACGCCCTCAGCATGAGTCATTTGATTCATTTCTTTAGGAAAAAGAGAACGCCAACTTTCTAAAAGTGGATAGAAAGCTAGAAGATTAATGTCAAAAACCAACACACACACCATTTTCCACTGCACTGCTGCCCCTCCACCAGCCTCTGCCCTTTGTTTTAACTGGAAGCAGGTGATCACAGATATCTGGGCAAGAGACTCTGAGTGTCAAATTCTGCCACTGCCCTTGACTCTTTGGGCCTCAGTCTACCCCACATGGAGGATGGGGAGAAAGGCACTACAAGTTCTGATAAGAAGGCATTAGTTCTCTTCTTTTGCTCCAAGAAAAGACAGCTGACCAGGTCTGGGAAACTCAGGACTGAGGCAGGTACAGGAATTCAAGGGCGCTAGAGGAATAGCAGGCTGGGGCAGACTTTGGGGCTTTGCCCAGCAGTACCTGGAAGCCATTCCTCTTTTGAAAAATCATTGCAAAGGAGCCTTCCAAATCCTGATCCTGCCTGTAGTAACAAGCTAGTCACCACTACCTGTAAGCAGGCAACCTTCCCTAACCCAAAAGGCCAACTTTCCTGCTCAAACTGCAGGGGAGCCCTGACCAGCAAACATTTGCAGAGACATTCCCTGGGCAGCTGACAGCATTTCAAGCCACATCTGACAGGTTACGACTGCTCCTTGTAGCTCGGGGGTCAGGGGGAGCTGGCATTTGAAGCTCCTTCTGCAAACGAGAGACAGGCGAGCAGGCAGGTTGTTGCTGGAGTTTGATGTGCAACGTGCCACTTGCCCAAACACTGATCACTCACTGACATTTCATGGCTCGTCTCTAATCGCAGGCTCCAGGATCAGGCAGTTCACTCCAGAGCTGGAGGGAATAACTGAACAGCACAAACTGGATTTTCACAAAGACAGAATCATTGCAAAGAGCCTCTCTCTGCCAGGGCTCCAGGCTGGGTGTTTAGCTAAGCTACTTGGCCCAGGCTGGGGATGGCTTATTTCTCTCAATCACTAAGCTCTCTGCAACCCCTTCACTCAAATCCCGGAAGGGTTGCACAGACTGGAATCTCACCATTCCGTCTCAGCTGGAGTCCTCAGAGGCTCTTCTCTCTTATCCGTGATGCTGAGCACCCAGTGTGTGTCCTGTGCCTGGTGAAGGTAGACAGGCATTGTTTCTACCTCTAGGACCACACACACTCTTAAGTCTGCCACTTAAGGCGGACATGGGCAAGAAGGCACTTACAGTAGCAAGTGTCCTGCAAGCCTGGCATTGCCTGAGCACCTGCTTACTTTCCAAGCTTTGGCTGAATGTCTCCTCTTGGACTGTCCTCACATCCGCCCTCTCCTCGTCTCCTGTGCCTCTCCCCTCACCGTCACAGCCACCCGTAGGGCAACCTCTTAGTTCTTCAAACTCATCATCCTGCCTTACTTGGCCTATGCTATTTCCTCTATCTAGAACACTCTACCAATGCCCCCTCTCAGAGTTTAAAGGACACCTCCTCAGAAAGGCCTTCTCAGCAGGCAACCCTCTCTAACACAAAAACCAACTTTCCTGCTCAAACTGTAGGGGGTCCCTGACCAGCAAACATTTGCAGAGACATTCCCTGGGCAACTGGCAGCATCTCAAGCCACATCTGACAGGTTATGACTGCTTCCTGTAGCTCGGGGGTCAGGGGGAGCTGGCATTTGAAGCTATAAAGCACTCTGTCTCTCTTTCAGGGCACCACATGTATTTGATTGGTACCAGTTACCAAAATTTGAAGTTACCTATTTGTTTGTTTGGTCAGTTATTTCTGTCTGTCTCCCCTACCAGAGTGTAACCTCCAAGTGAGCAGGGATGGCGTCGGTCTGGTTCCCCACTGCCCTTCCATGCGCTGCACAGTGCCTAGAACAATGACAAGTGTCCAAGGGATAGTTGCTGGACAAACGAATGAAGGATCTGCCTAGAGTAGGTGATTACGGAGACAGACTCTGGGGGGCTTTGCTGTTGATGGTGAAGGGTCTCAGCTTAGTTGCGACTGCAAGAGGAAAGCTATCCATACATTTGAAGTGGGGGAGACGTACAAACAGACTTTTAATGCAGAATTACCCTCACCTCTTATGTCATGTGGAAATGGATTTGGGGGGCCGGGGAAAGGCAGACTGGAGGTAAAGAGTCCCATTAGGAGGTGTCTATAAAAACCAAAGTCCTCACTACTCAAAGTGTGGTCCGTGGACCAGCAGCATGGACGTCACCTGGGAAATTGTTAGAAATGCAGAATCTCAGGCGTCACATCAGACCTTCTCTGTCATAATCTGCATTTTAACAGAATCTGCAGGCAACTGTTCACATACCTAGAAGCTGGGCTTTAGCTGAAAGACAATGATGGCCTGATCTGCCTTCGGGGAGTGGGGGACAGATCTGAGTCATCAATGTTATTATAAAGGCACTAGTCCAGACAGTGCAGGGTGTTAGAAGCAAGCCTGCGGTTCCTTCGGGGTCAGGGAGAGATGCGAAGCAGGGATGGTAGGCACACTCAGCCAAGCTGGGCTGAGCGACTGAGCCAGGATGTTCCGGCTGTGACCCTGGGCAGAGACGCTGTAATTCACACTGCAGGTCTGACGTGGGGGAGGTATGGCTTACTGACTCTGGCCATGAAGAAGCGCCAGCTTTTTTATTTCCACTATATCCTAAGTTTCCCCAGCACCTGGCACAGAGCCTGGTGCATAAGAAGGGCTCTAGTGATACCTGTTGAAAGAACAAAGGAACTACCAAGCAGTAATTTTGATACTGATATCCTAAAGCAGCTTACACGGGTCTGGGTGCAAGCTGGATGAACCTTCTGGCTTCCTGTTTTGTTACATATATTCCCTTTGGTTAGAAAACTGTGAAAATCCTAGAGAATACACATCTACTTTCAGTGAATAAAAGTACGTGACTCACTCTTTTGGTGAATAATAATACATGATTATTATTATTACTTGTAATAATCCTAATAAGCTTCTGAGGACAGCAGGCAGCGAGGGACCCCCAGGCCTATGCAGTCTCCACGGTGTAAAGGTCAGGATGGTGAGGGGATCGCAGAGAACAGAAGCTGTGTGTGCAGTGGGGGAGGGACAGAGGTGGGACCAGCGTAAAGGCCCAAGCCCAAGGACCACAAGGCAACGTGGCCACAAGTGACCAGGGAGTCACCAGTTACAACTCTCATCAGCCCCAGACTCCCTTCTGCAAATGATCCCTACAGAGAAAACAAGAAGAGAGATAAAGGCGGTGCAGCTCTGGCTGGAGGGGATGGGAGAGTCAGAGACCCACTCCTCACCCCCCACCCTGTCTCAGACACGCACACACAACTCTCCACGCCTAGCACTAAGCGTGTGGGAGCAGGTGCTGATTTATATTTGTTGAATAAGAGAATAAGCAAAGCCGTGTTGACTCTGTGGTTTCTTTCGTTCATTAGCCCACCGAAATGTACCCATTCCCAAACACAAATGGACAACCTTAGCCCGAGGACACTGTCTGTAGTTCCAAGAACAAATGGTCACCTCCTTCCTCCACCCTAGTGATCCCTGCCTCCCTGCCTGCAATTCCTTTTATTAGAGCCCAGATGAAATGCTCCTCCTCCTTGCTCCACTAAGAATAAACAGACCCACTTTATGCCTAGTCCTTTTTTCTATGAAACCATTTTCTCTTCACTGGTTTGAGTTAAAATGACCTGTCACCATACTAGCAACCCTGCCCCCCCGCATTAGACTGTAAGCCCTGAAGTCCCCAGAGAAAGGAACAGCAGCCTCTCTAGCCCCAGGACCTGGTGTCGTGCTGGATACATCCTAGATACACAATAAATGAAGCTTAAATGTGTGCCGACATCATTCACCTCCCTATCACCATGCTGTCTGTAAGGCAGGCATCCTGGGCCTCCCTCACATCTTTGCTCCCCGTCAGCTGAGCTTCGGAACAGCTTACTTCCTCACCTCCTCCAGGAAGCTGGCCTAGATTCACTTCAGGATCACACACCACTCTCAGAATCACACTTCCCCTAAGCCCTTGATCACTCCAGTTACATGGGAGAGAATACTTTTATCTTGTCTCCTAAGCCAAAGAGTCTGTTCACGTGGCAGCTTCTCAAGGGCAAGCCCCGAAGTCCACCGAGATTCACAGGCCCCAGTTTTGGCCCAGAGAGCCTTGTCAGAACAAACAGACACAGAGTACTTTTTGATGACAAAAAAGAGAACGAAGAAGACCAACCTTGGACGTATAGGTGTGGCCGTCGGAGCCGCAGATCATGGCTGACTGTGCCGTGGGACAGGGCTTGCACTTGACCAGATTCGAAGGTCCAACCCAGTGTCTGTGGGCTACATTCCCCTTCTTTTGCCTGAGGATGAAAAAAAGAGGGCCTAAGGTAACTGAAGCTCCAGTCTCCATGGTCTTTCCTCCAGGTTACCTGGATAAAGGCCAAATAAATAAGGGCTGGTCAAACAGCCAGGCACATCCTGAAGGCCCCTGGCCAGCACCCCCATTTGTTCCAACTTGCTGACAGGGGGCAGGAGACAGTTCCAGAAGCCTAGGCTCAACCCACCAGATGGATGGAGGAAAGCAATGTGGCCATTAAAAATGTTATAAACACATGACTTATTGACATGAAGAGACATTCACAACACACTAAAAAGACAATGAGAGAATGACTCCGTCAGCTTCCCCAGCACCCCATCTGGGGTGTGGCAGATCACAGGTGCCCCCAAACAGCACCCAGAGCCTCAGACGCCTCCAGGGCCGACCAGCAGCCTCCGAGTGGGAGGGTGCAGAGACAACTCAGAGAACAGTCTAGATAGAAATGCATCTCCAAACACAACCAAATGACTTTATCACAGCTGTGGAAAACCATCTCTGGATACGTTTTAAAGCAATTTCAGTCCGGCTTTCAATTTGCCATTCGATAGCCCGCTTCTGAGGTGATGTCACTTTCAACAGCTAAAATCATCATAATTCTACTCTTTCATTCCCGCTCCAGTCTCCGCCTACCCTAACCTTTGTCATAATGATAAATGGTGCTATTAGGATGGCTTATGTTGACGGAAGAAACCCCATCACCATATCATAAACCACCGAAATAAAGGCCTGCAGTTACGGCCTCCCTTTCTCTCTTAGTTGAGGCTGCTTTCCCAGCAAACCACTGAGAGCCACTCTCCCAGCTGAGGGGTGAGTTCTGGGTGGAGGACAAGTGAGTGTGAGCTGCCCATCAATCAGGCGGGTACTGTGCCCTTGAAGTGCTTTGCTCTGGCAGTCCTGCAAGGTGCTTATTCGGGCGCTAGAGTCAGAAAACACAGGTTCAAAAGTCAGCTCTGCCTCGTACAGTGTGATTGCAGCAGGATATCTCACCCTGTAAATCTCAGTTTCCTTATCTGTAAAATGGGGCTGGGTGAGGGGCTGGGAATAGTATCTCTTTCAAGGGGATGGTATGAGGATTGAAATGAGCTGATACATGTAAACGACTCAGTATAATGCCTGGAAAATAGGAAGCAACAAAATTGGTACCTGTTGTTATCATTATTATTTGCCCCAGTAGATGGAGGTTTAAGTACCGTTGCCATAGAAATATGACTTAATTCTAAAGCCCTAGCTCTGGAATGGTGCTGAACTCCCCAGAACTCATGGGCCCCAAGGAGGACATCTTTTCTGCCAGGTGTGGAATGGATCTCCAGCTCCTCAGGAATCGGGGTTTGGCATCTGACATAACCTACCCTCTTCCAAAGAAACGGCACTCACCAACTTGGTTCTTATCCTACCTCAAACCTGCCCCAGCGATTTGGGGGAGGCAGTAAGAGCAGGAAGGTCTGTTTGGGGAACTGCCTTGGAGCCTGACATCGAGAGGAGGACCACATACCCACAGCACAACACTTGCAGCCGTCAGGGATCCCAGGCTGGACGGGTTGTAGGGCTGAGCCTGTCTGACCAATAAACTGGTAGGGGAAGTCCTACGAGGGCACTTGGAGATGGCCTGGTCCAGATGACTCATTTTCCTAACGGAAGCAACTAAAGCCAAGCTGGTGAAGAGCCTTGCCCACAGTGATGGAGACAACGGGTGGCTAGGTGCGTGGTAACATTCCCACAGCTGCAGTGTGTCCAGGGATGACTCTTCTTGAACCCATCTCAGTCCCACCTAGATGAGTAGCCGGAAAATCTGCTGGGGCACCTGCATGTTTGTCACTGGGGCTCCTCTCTCCAACGTCTGCCCGCTTCCAGAGCAGCTACCCACGTTGTCCCTGCCTCTCTGTCTGGAATAAAAACATCTACTGTTTGCGTTTCTAAATCACATGGACATGAGGTCTCCTATTATCCTTAACCAAACACACTTTCTTCTTTCAAGGTGTGTCCTGGACTACTGAAAAGGGGATTGTAGGGGATGGGATGCCATGCAGCGGACAATCCTGCTGTTGGCACAGGGTTAATCTCAGAGGATGTGATTCCTTCAGAAGAACACCACACATTTATCATCATTCACAGAGCAGACTGTCTGATGCCGATAATGAATCAGCAAATACAGGCAGCAGTTCTGGCGTCTGGCAGCCCTTCTCCTGGGTCAGTCCCCAGCGTGCGTTGACACAACTGAAGCAATTCTTGTTTTGAGTTCCCAGAAAGAGGCAATAAAGTCCAAAGAGTGGGCAGCTTTGCTGGAGCAGGCATAACCATGTGCAGTGATGCCCCAGAGGAAGGAAGCCTGAAGGAGCTCAGCCAAAGGCAGACAAGGGAGAAGTGAGCACTGAGCCACTGACTTTGAGGAAAAGATACAACTACCTATTAATCACCAGCTAGTGGTGGGTTATCCCTGTCTCTGGACCTGAACTTCACTATCAAGCGTGTTAAGGGGAGGCAAAGAGGTGAAGCTGGCCAGTGCTTCCTAGTGGGCCTGGTGTATCAAGGATGCTCGATATATCCTTATTGGGTGAGTGGGTGGTAGGTACCCTGCGTGCTGACCACTGCAGCGGTTACTAGCAGTTAATCACAAAATCACAGACTATCTGAGCCAGAAAATACCTTAAAATGAATCTAGTCTAAGAACTTTATTTTATAAATGAGGAATTGGACACACATAGCAGAAGTGAACTGCCCAGTGTCACAAAGAAATATGGCCAAGTTCCTTCATATGTATCTGTCAGGTTGAAGTTATCCTGAAAATGAGTGCATTGCTCTAGGACCATTTTAATTCCCCTATTTTGGCATCTATATTTTCACCATCAGGGCTCAGTTTTATAAATAAAATCCCTGTGAAACACTGTCCTTGACTCTGCACCTGCAGTGGAGAAAGCTCTCTCTCATACCTGATGCCAGGTGGTCATGGATTATGCCCAGGAGGAACCACGTCTGACTTCTCCTGGGATGCCTTGGGGACTAGAGGTACAAACGCCAAGCCATTCTGAGTTTTCCCAATTCTAATGAGACAAACATACCTATTATATCCAGGCAAACCCAGGTGTTCCTTACCCCACTAGGACCCTAGCGGGGACGGCACCCAAACCTATAGTCTCTGTCCAGAGGCCAAATTACACAAAGTAATGTACAAGTATATGTGAGCCCAAGGAGGCATAACTTCCCTGGTTATTGTGTGTATATTTCAATCCCCACAATTCAGGGCAAACCATAAAAAATAACCAACCCAGTCGAGGCAAGGGACTAGGCTTTCTGGCTCTAAGATATTTCACTTCTTGAGTCAATGAAGAGTGAAATCCGATGAAGGTGTCTTGATGGGATTGCTATTCCCAATGTCAGAGACATTCATCAACTGGGGCGACACAAGTAATTTAGTCCAGGAGGCAGGTCCTGCCAGCCTTCCCTTTGGCCACAGAGCCCTAACTCCATCCCAGCCTGGCTGGTGCTGGGGGCAGCCACACCTCCTACCCTACACACAGCGCGGCACAGAAAATCCCAACCGACAAGATGGAGAGAAGAAAGACAATCAGAAGATCACCGGCACTGCTTACTCTCTTTCGCTCAGTTGCTTGTTCTTGATCCTTTTTTTTTAAGTTTACCAAAATCCCCAGCATGTATGTTTTTGAAGCAGAGTGATGATTCTTAGGTCCAAATCTGGTGATGCGACTCCCATGCTTTCATTCTCCATCTTCTCCCCACCTCCTAGGGCATCGTCTGAACTCCTAGTTTTGCTGTTAAACTGACTGAGCCTGTCTTCACTGGGTCACTGTCTGTCTGCTTCCCACTCCAACCTCCCTGCCACACACACATCCATGTATACACACACATACCTATGCATGCACATACACACATACCCCATGTACACACCCCCCATGCACACTCACCCCTATGCACGTGCATACGCACGTACATCATGCACACACACACACCCCCCATGCACACGCACTGTGCACGCATATGCACACCCATGCACACAATGTGCACACACACACACTGACCACCAATGTCAAATATTTTTTTCTCCAGCCACCCTTGGCTACTTCCCAGAGGCCACCAAAGGGCTCTGCACCCCTGTGCCAACGTGTGAGTTTTTCCCAGATCTGAAACACCTTCATTCCCACCCACGTTTCTCCCCTCCAACCCTCTCTGCCTCATAAGGCCTCCTTCAAGGCTCAGTTCAAAAATCCCCTCCCCCAGGAAGTCTCCGGGGGCCCTTCCACGGGCAGGCAGGCTACACTCTCAGCCCAGCATGGTCCTGTGATCACTTCTGCTCAGGCTCCCCTACTAGTCTCCAAGCAAGCACCTTGATTTGACTGGACCAAACGTTAAGACGCTACTATGATTCAGATAGGACCTGGCATACACCCAAGCTAAAAGCCTTGGAGCCCATCCTGGGCACCTCCCTTCCCTGCCCTCACCACTTCTCCCCATCACTCAGGTCCTACTGATTCTATCTCCAGCCAGCCATATCAGCCCCTTACATGTGCCATGCAAACTCAGGTCTGTATTGACTTGGTAAACGCTTTCTACCTACAGAGCAAATATCTGCCCCTTGTCTAAGCTGCAAATCGACTGCTTTCCATGAAGTTTCTCCTCCCCCTGGGAGCCCTACCCCAAGCAGAATTAACCATGACATTATTTGTCCCAACACACACCTCGTTCAGACCCAACTATGACTGTCACCACAGCACAAAGCAGTTCATTTTGTTTCTATCTTCCTCAATAGACTGTACACTCTTCAAGCGTAGTGACTGCGTCTTAACCATATTTGTGCTCCTGGTGCTTGGAAACATGGTTGACCCTTAACACATGGGTGTGCTCAGTGAAATAAGTGAATTTATTAATTTGGACTTTTAGAACTTTCTCCTTTTATTTCTGGAAATTATTAGCACTAAGCAGAAGACAAAAATTGCATGTTGTTTAAGCAGTAAGAATTCGACCGACTAAGAAATCCTAATTCAGACTTGAAAAAATCAATTAGCAAATATGTCTGGAGACAGCAGAAAAGTGGGTAGGGAGGACTCTCCTGTACTTCTGAGGGCTGAGGGACCCCCATCCTCTTGAAGTGAGATTGTCTCCAAAGCTGGGGGAGGACCTCCGAGACAGAGCTTCCAAATTCCCAACTGAGAGTAATTTCCAAACTCGGGAATGAGAAATGAGAATTCTCAAGAACTCTTGAGAACTGCTGAAATAATAAGTTTTTCTGTCTTCTTCTCAGTACTATATTTACGTGTTATTTTTAAAACAAATAGGAAATATTAAGTTCAGTAGTATTCATAAGGAAATGTAGCTTAAAGTGAAAATTCAAATACTAGAAATTGCCAGCAAACATGATTGGGTAGTATTCAAGTAATGTGTTATTTGGACCTTCTAGCAAGTTAACAGCACTGCACAGAATCACATGTTGATTCTTGTTCTAAAACTACTTTTTGGAACACCACTCAGAGGATTTCTATAAGGTACACTATTATGCAAATGCATTTATTAATATTCATTTTATTTACAAGAGCAACTCACCACTGGCAGCATGGTGGATGACGACCGCATTCTTACAAGACGGCAATAGCTACAGGCAAGCCAGACCAGATCACGGCCGCTCTTGCCTGTCCTAGTTCCTGGAAACGTCAACCTTAACTCTCAAGTCCACATGTCAGCATTTCCTGCTCTTGCTTCCCACTGGACCCGGACACTCTTCACTCAGAGATCCCTACCCTCACCAATCAAGGCAAGTCCCAAATCCTGCCACTTCCCCAGCTGACAAGCAAGGGAATCTTTGATGACATGAGTTGTGACCCAGTATTTCACATGAGCACGGGCAGAGGTAGGGCCGTAATCAGGGCCCACAGTGAAAGTGTCAGAACCAAGACTTCTAGAGAACTTTTTTCCAGCAATCAATATAAATGCAGGTGTAAATTTCCTGATATCAATCCCACAGGATGCAATTCAACAAAGTGTATCAAAAATATCTGAATGATGCAGTGGGGGAAGGAGCTGCAACTGTGTAGAACTGCTGACAGTTTTTTCCAATTTAAAAATAATTTTATTTATTTATTTTTGGCTGCTTTGGGTCTTTGTTGCGGTGCACGGGCTTCTCACTGCGGTGGCTTCTCTTGTTGTGGAGCACAGGCCCTAGGCACACAGGCTTCAGTAGTTGTGGCTTGTGGGCTCAGTAGCTGTGGCGCCCGGGCTTAGTTGCTCTGCGGCATGTGGGATGTTCCCGGACTAGGGCTTGAACCCGTGTCCCCTGCCTTGGCAGGTGGATTCTTAACCACTGTGCCACCAGGGAAGTCCTTTCTTCAGTTATTGAAGAAGACAAGACCCCTTCATTTTATTTAATACACTGTTCATTCTAACGTGTTTGCATAACTTTTGACAGAACTGTTCTACTCTGCATATGAACAGCTGGTAAAAGAGAAAAGCAATTCCAGGTCACAAATAGTAGCAGCTGCACTCCAGTTCTTTTCTATGACTGCTCCACTCTAGTCTGAATGCCCTGAACACATCTCCCTGACTCCTCGCCCACAACAACACCCTGGCAGTAGATGCTGCCATTACTCCATTTAATGGAAGGAAAAAACAGAGGCCGACATAACCAGTCCCAGTCCCTTCCTCTCTGTCCTGTCTCTGCTCTCTCGTCAAATCTCTACGGCAGACTTGTCAGCTCAGAGGCCTGGAGAACCCACCGAGGAACCAACCCTTTCCATTAAGCACAGTGTCTGTTTGCTGGCAGCCAGCATTACTGCATTTTACTTTCATGTTAACGTCAAACTGCCCATTGGAAACCGAGATTGAATTTGTTTGCAAAATCAGAACTAATTGCTTCTGAAACAAGGATGGTAGATACTCAGATAGTTGATAAGGTGGCTACTTTGAACCAGAGACAAAATAATGAATGTTAATTGGAACGAAAACATGTTAACCACTGAAATAACCTGCCCTGTAAAGTGAGGCTATAATTCCTCCATTGTTAGGGTTATCTGAGTCATTATACTAAGTCATAAAATTACACAGGAGGAGCATAATGGCCTGTGCCATTTACAAAAGCTGTTTTGTGAGAGAGGAAGGTTCCCACATGAGACATGCTCCATCCTGGTGCCCGTGGGCTCAGGAGTCTCCTTCCTTTTCCAAATGAAGAAGGTCCCAGACACAAGATCCTCTCCAAAGAGAGTCCAAGTTTCCTAATAAACAGATGTCTATTAGGGAACTGTGGAAAGAACGCCCAGCCTCCGTGGAATAACTATTGTGCATCTCGGAGTGTTATAAGGGCTACTGGGCACTCACGTGGTATAGACACATGCTGTTTACAGAAGCTTGAAATTTTAAAGGGCAAATGTATAATAATGATAATAGCAGCTAAACATTTACTGAGGACTTATGATTCTGCTGATACTACTGTTATTACGACCAGTAACAATAAGGACCGTGTTTTGAGCTCTCGCAATGTTCCAGGTCCTTTACGTGAACTGTCACATTCACTCCTCCCGGCAGCTCCAAGAAGGAGGGAAGTGACAGTGCAACATGGGAAGAACATGGGAAGTGTTGGGAGTGAGTACGAGTCGAGGAGACTTCGTGAGCAAAGCAGACTTATGGAAGGACCCAGACTCACAAGGTGGGCCCTGGTCATCAGGGTGGAGCATCTACTGATGCACTGATTCAAGCTGGCATGTCACTCACAGGGAAGCCAGCACCCTTGTGTGTCTTCACTCCATCTGGCTTGGCCCAGGTAAGGAGGCTGAGGGTTTGACATCCACCAGGTCGAGGCTCAAATCCATCACAAGAGATAAGCAGGTTCCAGAATTAGCAGAGAGCCATGAGTCCCCAGGCATGCTTCCAAACCACCACCAAGCCAGCTTTCTAAAGCACCTTCAAACCCATAGGAAAAGTACGTATTTTTTACGTTTTTAGAGCAAAACCAGGGCCACCAAACAGATATGTGCCTGGTATGGATGCAATTCCAAAAGCAGGAAACGTCTCTCTGGGTGTATGTGAACGGCAACCTCTGGACTGCAGTTCATTTCAACTTGAGCCTCCATGACCTGCCTTTCACCTGAGCTGTGTAATGGCCCAGGCAGCTGAAAAGCATCTAATCTTCACAGATGACAAGATTCAATAGCCAAAGGAGAGTTTCCAACAGCACTGTACGTGCATGTGTAAAAGAGCTGAAAACGTTTAAGAGGGAACACACCACAGGAAACACACTCTTAGCCAGGAAGGACTGAGGTTGTGAGAACGGGAACCTCCACTTTGTTACTCTATATGTCTAGTATTTGACTCTCTTACAACCACGTATTGCTGGTTTAATCTGTTCAAAATCTAAAGAAGGAATGCATTTTCAGAATTTCTTAAGAAATGCATGTTGTCAAGCCTACCCCTGTCTGCCAACACTCCATTTCTCCAGTAGTGTTTAAAAAAGTCAAGGTGATTGAAACAGAAGAAAGATCTCCCAGGTGCAGGAAGGAGGGCTGAAAAAAGGGAGTTTATCTATGTAAAGGCCTCCTGACCAGTCCTCAAAGGCTTCAGTGAAGAACAAGGGGTCAGATCTATCTGAACTAAGTTTCTACATTACTGCATTTTGAGGGCCTGTTTAAGCAAAGCCATCAAAACTGAAGGTATAAGTATTCCAAAGGTGGTTAGGATCCTAGAGACAGTCTACTTTTTCAGTAAACATTTATTATATACCTACTATGTGCCAGAAATTGGGCAAAGAATTCAAAGATAATGCTAGATTTGTGTTAAATGTACTTCCTATAACACACATCACATGTAACAATTATTAATTAGTATAATGATATTTAATTACTCTGGATGGCTGAATGTATTTGGGGTAGGTGTTACTTTAACTGTTTTTATTCCTACATCCTGAAAAGGTAAAGATTCTCTGAGAATGCTAACTTATCTAAGAAAATTTCTACGTGGCAGATTTCTACGTGCTATTAATTTCAGGACCCCCATCACCATTCTACATTTAAGAGCGTCAGAAGCAATTTGTGTGACCAATGGGCAAAAGACAAGAAGGAAAGGAACATGCCGAATTACAAACCCAGATCTCTGGTGTTCCTCACATTTCTGGACATTACTTGAATCAAGGTTTCCTTATACTTGAAACCAAATAGATATGTCCAGGGATCCTAATCAAACCCAGTTCTCACCTAAACTCACAATGGCCTCAGCGTGCCCACATCAAATCACGAAGATTAGCAGGCTGATGTGATTACGTAGATTCCACTAAGTGGCCTGAGACTCTGTGTCTGCAGTCACCTTCCATTGAGGCAACGACAGAACACGGTCACTGGCACCAAGGGGCTCTATGAGGCAGCGATGGTGGAGTTTTAACTCAAAGTTCAGCTTGTTGAAGAGCTCGGCCACTGGGGCCTGCAGGCAAAACCCACACACGTACACATACACTTACAGGCCCCAGCTAAAATTCTGCCTTGTTAATGAAAAGTGCCAAGCCAGCAGTGTAACAGCAGCTATTAGGGAAATGTAAGTGAAGGGCTGGGCTTTCTTTATTCCCTTAGGATAATGGATGGCGGAGTACTGTTGTAAAATTCCATTTCTTCCTAAAAGGGGGCAGGAGAGGAACTGTTACAATTACCCACTGGCCTTTGGCATTCCCATTTGATTTCCTGTTTGCTGGTTGCCTTTGTTTGCTGGCCCAAGAAAGCAAGGGCCCTTTCTAGCCCTGAGACCTTAGAGGAAATTTTTAGCAATGGATATGCTCATTGGAAAACAATCAAATGAAAGCCCAGGGCCAAGAATTTCCTTTGCCTCCCTCTCTGAGCGTCCATAATCCTGCCTCTTCTCGGGAGGGGCCAGAAGTACTCAGGGTTTTGCTACCACGACTTCTAGCTAAGTGTGTGTGAGCTCAGGTGTGCACAAGAGGGTGAGGGCAGGCACATGCAATTCTACCACAGGCTCTGCTGCTATCATCTCAGAAAATACGTGCTTGTGTTCCTGAGGGGCAGTTAATTATTATGGGACATGCGTATGAGAGAAAAAATAGCCACGTTTGTTTTCTAGTCACCAGCAGCAAAGCAACCCCATCCTGGGAGGGCTGCATATGATCCACTTTAGGAAGAACAAGTCGGCAAAATGAAGCAGAGGTGGGCAGATGGCATCGGGGGTACCGCCTTTGCAGGACAGGCCCAGAGACAGGCTGGAAGCTGACAGAGACACGGATCCAGGGCGATCCAGCTGAACACCATCATCCGCAAACCATCAACGTGGCACCATTCACCACCACCAGTGCCGCAGAACACAGGCATGGCCACATCTGCATCATAACTTTCTCCTGCTCTGAAAGTTTTCTTCACAGTCAGGGTCAGAGGAGAGAAGCTGGAGCCCTTGACAAGTTCCTTCTCGCCTCTGTGGCCTTCACTGGTAGGGAATTTTCTGGGTGGGCGGCCAAGAATGAAGCCTAGCTCCCTCGGTCTTGTGTGCTCTCCAACACTTACCTTCTCCGGCCAGGTTCCTCCCACCCTTTCCCGAGGGCCAGCTCCAAGGCTACTCCTTGAAGAAGATGTCTCAGACAGCCCCGCCCCTCCCCCGAAGCATGTCTGTCCTATGTTCCCAGTCCCTTGTTTGTGCCCTGCAGCTACTTATCATTGGCTACTTTGGACTATGCTCATTCAGGTACCCAGCTGCTCCTATGCACAGACAAGATGCTCAAGAATATGTTGGCACAGGGAGCAGTAACCCTGTGCCCTAATGCTATTCCAGAGTAGAACCTGGACCAATGTCTAGAAGTTACGAAGAGAAAACCTTCTGAGTCAGCATAAGGGAGATCTCTCAACACAGTGAGTGAGAGCTGTCCCAGGACAGAGGTTCCATCTCAGGAGGTTGGGGAGGTGGCTGCCAATACCGCAAGAGTTAACGCAGAGGTCATCTAGAGGAAGGGGATTCTACAGAAAGCACACTCTGGTGTGTGTAAGCATTCTTCTATGATGGACCATGAGGAGGTTGTTTCTATTTCTTTAACACTGTAGTCAAGGGCACTGAACATCCTGGAATACAGATCTTTACGTGTATCTCTATTGGCTTCCATGAGATAGATTCTCCAAAATGGAACTAGGGGGCCAATGAGGCCAAAATACCCACCAGAAGTGCTGTAATGTGAATACCTGCAGAGTGCCAAGACCTGGAGTTATACTCCAGAGGGATCCAGGTATTACAAGTAAGTGGGATGAGCATGATTGGGGTGGGGGTGGGGGGCGATGTGCTCTGTGGCAGGGAACTCACTAGCCATGACTACTGACACCAACCAGCCAGAACATGAAGAACAGCAGGGCCTCTGCAGATGTGAGCTCACGTGGGCTGGCAAGGATCATCACCCCACCTGATGGTTCCTTGAGCAACTGGAGGCTCATATGGGAGACTACCTTTCACTGGACACCTACTATGTTCCAGCATTACTTTAAAGTCATCCTCTGATAAGAAAATGCAGATTCCATGTAGGAAAGTGTCTGGAAGGCAAAGTGGCCCTTACACAGAAGACGGGCTTCGGGCAGCCTTGCCCTGGTCCCCCATCTCTGCCACATAAAGGCTGTGCAGGATTAAGCAAGTCACACAGCATCTGAGCCAGAGTCCTTACGTGCTCTTAAACTACGAGGGATACTAGTACATACCACTGGCCCATGCTGCCCCTTCCCTGCCTTCTACCCATGGCCCAGCCCCAATTGCAGGGGGAAGTGGCTGCTCCCTTCTTGGAGTTTTAACTTTAGTTCATGGGACTTTTGACTTTCTAGCCTAGACTGTAGGCACCTGTGTCCCTAGTCCCCTCTACTAGGCTACCAGCTCCAAGGAAGGGAGCTTTAGGATCGCCCTGTGAGCGCAGGTGTGCATGAGCGTGCGTGAACGTGCGTGCGCGTGCACACACACACACACTCACACCCAGAGTCCTCCAGCTCCTGTCACATAGCACACAATCTGGTTTTAAGAGCAAGAATTTAAGAAAATTCGGCCCACATTTTCTTGTCGATTATATTATAAAAAACTCTTACCAGATCTTTAACGGTGGTCATTTTAAATCTTCTTCAATTCATAGACAATTGTTTTATTCTGATGCTTTCTTAAAAGCTTTTGCAATAAACTACAATCCAAAAGTAATAAAAAAAATTCAGTCCATCCTAAGCCACACTTTTATGTCACTCTCTGGCTTAAAGCCACATAAAACTTCCTTTCACACCTGGCCTGACAGCCGACCCCGTCCGTGGCCTTCAAGGCTCTGTAGGGTCGGGCCCTGCCTCCCTCTCTGGCCTCATGCAGCCAGGTCCCCTCCATCACTGCCTTTCTGCAGCTCAGGCCTCTCTCCTCTCACTTCCTTTAGGACACCAAGGCCCTTTCCCTTCCCTGAACCAGGGCCTCTGCAAAAGCTGTTCCCCAGCTCCAAGAACACTTCTCCCTACTCTGTACCTTCTCCCCAGCTGGCACTGTTGGTGGGAATGTAAATTGATACCGCCACTATGGAGAACAGTATGGAGGTTCCTTAAAAAACTAAAAATAGAACTACCATACGACCCAGCAACCCCACTACTGGGCATATATCCTGAGAAAACCATAATTCAAAAAGAGTCATGTACCACAATGTTCATTGCAGCTCTATTTACAATAGCCAGGACGTGGAAGCAACCTAAATGTCCATCGACTGATGAATGGATAAAGAAGATGTGGCACAGATATACAATGGAATATTACTCAGCCATAAAAAGAAACGAAGCTGAGTTATTTGTAGTGAGGTGGGCAGACCTAGAGTCTGTCACACAGAGTGAAGTAAGACAGAAAGAGAAAAACAAATACCATATGCTAACACATATACATGGAGTCTAAAAAAAAGAAAAGGTTCTGACGAACCTAGTTGGAGGGCAGGAATAAAGAGGCAGACATAGGAAATGGACTTGAGGACATGGGATGGGAGGGCGAAGTGAGAGTAGCATCCACCGTATATACACTACCGAATGTAAAATAGTTGGCTGGTGGGAAGCAGCAGCATGGCACAGGGAGATCAGCTCGGTGCTTGGCGATGACCTAGAGGGGTGGGATAGGAGGGAGGCTCAAGAGGGAGGGGATATGGGGACGTGTGTATCCATATGGCTGATTCGCTTTGCTGTGCAACAGAAACTAACACAGTATTGTGAAGCAATTATACTCCAATAAAGATTAAAAAAAAAAAAACGCTTCTCCCTAATCTGTACCTTCTCCCCAGCTGGCACCTTTCACCTTTCACCCCCTTCAACCAACCTAAAGTGACTCTGTCTTATGGCACTCTGCTCTTATCCTACTTAACGCATAGCACAATTTATGTGATACTTTCTTTATACCTGTCTTTGCCAACAGACTTTAATCTTCACAAGGGTAGACTGTGTCCATTCATCACAGAATTCCAAACACACAGCAGTGTCTGGCAAGTGGAAAGCACCATAAATACTTGTTTAAGAAATGATCGCAGACTCCAACTTCGTGGAATCTGAATAACCTTTAACCCACCATCACCAGTGCATGGGAGCCCCTTTCTGAGAACCAGTCCTGCCAATGTGATGACAGGATGGACTCAAGCCCAAAAGCCCTTCATCACCATTACCTTCACAGACGGCCTTCCTGGTACCCACCAAGAGGAGGACACTAGTTCCAGGCCGGAGGGGAGCCCCGACACTTTGCCCTCCACTTGGGAATCCTCATAGCCATGGAGGTTTGAGCCAGAACCTCCTCCCTCATGTCAGGTAAATGGGAAGCAGGACACCCCAGCACCCCAGCTGCAGCAGGACCATGGAAACGACAGTCCGGAAGAGGGGCCTTTCACTCTTCAGTAAGACAGCCACAGAGCAGAACCACAGAGCAGGGTGGTACACTTAATGCTTTCTAACAGAGACGGGGAGGAAATGAGAGCGGCGTTTGATCAGTCCCTGGCCCTGTCAACAGCCACTCCCATCTCCACAGATGCTTGGCTCACTAGCCCTCCAGCAGCTTTGCATCTGGGCACAGGCACCTTCTGAGAATTCCACCACAAAACATTCTCCATCTCCTCCAGATAGTACCTGGTTCAAAAATAAATAAATAAATAAAAGACAAGGATCCAGTGCTTTGGGGTCCATTAGAAACTGAACTGCCCCCTCTGGAAGGAGGCCCTGCTCCAGCAGTGCAGCCCAGGAGGCAGAGATGGCAGACTGGCAGAGGGTGCTGGAGAGGATGCTAGCAGGGCAGAGGCTCTGATCCTAGAGAGACTCACCCAGAAACTGCCCAGCCAGGCAGAAGGCCACGAGACAGACCAGGAGGCCTCGCCAGGTAATCCTGCCCTCATCCACTCTTGTCTTCAGATGTAACACTGCTTTGGCACCGGAAGTGTGGTATTAAAAAAAAAATGAAAGGAAACCAAGGCAGGGCAAGATATGAGTCTGGGACATTTCACTGGCAGTCGTGATTTTAATATATTTTAAATGCATTTATAAAACTTGCCTAGTGAATTTGCCTTCCAACGTAAGATCTGCCTCTCACTCCTCTCCCCTGCCCCAGGGCACTACAAATTCCACACAATTATTCACATCTCCATTATGAATTGTTTTCTACTCTCTGCTGCTTTGGTCCTCAAGCTCGTCTAATCAACACCCTCAGCTTCAGAGAGGAAAATAAAGGCAGAGAGTAGGTAACTGGCTTGCTTGAGCTGTGAAACCTTGCTCAGTGAAGGCCTCAGAAGCAGCTGGGTCCTCATGGGCAGAGGCATAGAGTCCTTCTGCTCTTTAAAAAAAAAAAAAAATGGCTGCGGTTTAAAGTAATTAAATATCTCTCTGTTTAAGTGACATGTGGTTTGAATGACTGCTTTTGGAAAAAACCACAAAGGGAAAAAATGCATCCAGAATTATTGCTTTTGGCACAGAAAGGAAGAAATGGGGTTAATACCCGGGCCCTCACCAATCGCTCTGTAAGGGGCAGGAGTTAGGAGAGACGGTCCCAGGCCTATGTGTCACGGGCATCTAGGATCAGGAACAGATTGGCTGGTGGGCTGGTGCAGCACTGCAGGCAAAAGCAGCCAGTGAGAGCTCATACCCATAGCTCTGCAGCAGAGGAGGCTGTATGGCATCCCTCCATCCTGGTTCCAAACCTACCCCTTATGGCCCTGTGCAACCAAGGGAATTCTTTATGGAACCTCAATAGCCCCATCTGTAAAATGGGGATCATAATACAGACCTACAGACTGCTGTGGGAAATCAGCAAGGATGCTTCTGCTAAGTGAGCCTAACATGGTAGGTAGTCAGTGAGTGGCAGCTCTGGAACCAACCACTCTCCCTATGTTTTCCTCAGGGCCCAGTGGTAGGTATTTGCAATACAACAGACCACAGTGGTGGTTTCTCTGTTTAGAAAGGTGACTGACTCAGAAGTTGGCCCAAACTGAAAACTCAGCTGCACTAATTCCACAAATAGCCTAGAAATAGCACCAAGCCCTCATTTGCACGCTACCCAGAGAAGATGGCAAACGAAGATCCCTCGAGGTTAGCACAGAACGCAAGGCAATTCAAAGGCCCCTTGGAGAAAGGGTGTGAGCTATACAAATATAAAATCGCAGCCAGGGATGTGCGCATTATCACATTTTGCTTGGTAATTGGAAACAACACCTTGAATTGTGAAGCACCAGAAAGCCTAGGACTCACCCACCTTCCACGTGGCTGTGTGTCTACCAAACTGAGACAGGCGTGTGTGTATAATCGACCTGTTCAAAGCCCCTGTAGCAGGAGACAGTGCTTTGCTGTAAAACAAAACTGAGATGAAATAACCGTCATCCTTTCAAATATCCTCTGAGAGTTTCGTATTTGAGGCACATTCTGTGATGTAATTCTCTCTGACCTCAGACACTTTGATTCCTTTTTTCACGTTCACATAAAAGACTGAGAGCTCTCAGACTGGTCTACTGCACTGCCAGCCTCGACTGGATCTGAATTCTTCACTGGTGCAGAGAATTCGTTGTTATTCCAGATAATTAGGAAGTAGAGATAAAGGGCCATTACGTTAGAAGGCCTGGACCATTGGGAAGACCAGCTGTTGGCTCCTTATTTAAAAACAGATTATTTTTTTACAGATCTTTTCCTGTAATTGATATCTAGTCTCATGGCGTTGTGGTAGGAAAAGATACTTGATACAATTTCAATTTTCTTAAATTTACCAAGGCTTGATTTGTGGCCCAAGATATGATCTATCCTGGAGAATGTTCCATGAGCACTTGAGAAGAATGTGTATTCTGTTGTTTTTGGATGGAGTGTCCTATAAATATCAATTAAGTCCATCTTGTTTAATGTATCATTTAAAGCTTGTGTTTCCTTATTTATTTTCATTTTGGATGATCTGTCCATTGGTGAAAGTGGGGTGTTGAAGTCCCCTACTATGAATGTGTTACTGTCGATTTCCCCTTTTATGGCTGCTAGTTTTTGCCTTATGTATTGAGGTGCTCCTATGTTGGGTGCATAAATATTTACAATTGTTATATCTTCTTCTTGGATCGATCCCTTAATCATTATGTAGTGTCCTTCTTTGTCTCTTCTGATAGTCCTTATTTTAAAGTCTATTTTGTCTGATATGAGAATTGCTACTCCAGCTTTCTTTTGGTTTCCATTTGCATGGAATATCTTTTTCCATCCCCTTACTTTCAGTCTGTATGTGTCTCTAGGTCTGAAGTGGGTCTCTTGTAGACAGCATATATATGGGTCTTGTTTTTGTATCCATTCAGCCAATCTGTGTCTTTTGGTGGGAGCATTTAGTCCATTTACATTTAAGGTAATTATCGATATGTATGTTCCTATTCCCATTTTCTAAATTGTTTTGGGTTCGTTATTATAGGACTTTTCCTTCTCTTGTGTTTTTGTCTAGAGAAGTTCCTTTAGCATTTGTTGTAAAGCTGGTTTGGTGGTGCTGAACTCTCTCAGCTTTTGCTTGTCTGTAAAGGTTTTAATTTCTCCATCAAATCTGAATGAGATCCTTGCTGGGTAGAGTAATCTTGGTTGCAGGTTTTTCTCCTTCATCACTTTCAGTATGTCCTGCCACTCCCTTCTGGCTTGTAGAGTTTCTGCTGAGAGATCAGCTGTTAACCTTATGGGGATTCCCTTGTGTGTTATTTGTTGTTTTTCCCTTGCTGCTTTTAATATGCTTTCTTTGTATTTAGTTTTTGACAGTTTGATTAATATGTGTCTTGGCGTATTTCTCCTTGAATTTATCCTGTATGGGACTCTCTGTGCTTCCTGGACTTGATTAACGATTTCCTTTCCCATATTAGGGAAGTTTTCAACTATAATCTCTTCAAATATTTTCTCAGTCCCTTTCTTTTTCTGACTTGAGGATATGGGGAGGGGGAAGGGTGAGCTGTGACAGGGCGAGAGAGAGGCATGGACGTATTTACGCTAACAAACGTAAAGTAGATAGCTAGTGGGAAGCAGCTGCATGGCACAGGGATATCGGCTAGGTGCTTTGTGACCGCCTGGAGGGGTGGGATAGGGAGGGTGGGAGGGAGGGAGACACAAGAGGGAAGAGATATGGGAACATATGTATATGTATAACTGATTCACTTTGTTATAAA
This sequence comes from Lipotes vexillifer, assembly GCF_000442215.2. Lineage (NCBI taxonomy): Eukaryota > Metazoa > Chordata > Mammalia > Artiodactyla > Lipotidae > Lipotes > Lipotes vexillifer. The sequence goes on from NW_006788200.1 coordinate 5,142,831, forward strand.
GCAGAAACTAACACACCATTGTAAAGCAATTATACCCCAATAAAGATGTTTAAAAAAAAACAAAAAAAAACAGATTAGTTCCCACTGCTCCCGGAAGGCTTCCAAGGGCACACTCAGACACCGAAAGTCCCATCCTGACATCCTTTCCTCCCAGTCACAATGCACGTGCCGAATTTGAGAATGTAGCTTATCTGGAAGGCTTAAAACAAATGCTTCAATTTTCCATTCTCCAAATGAAAATCAATGGCAGCAGAGACGTAAAATCAATGTTCAGCACTCTGTAGGGAGAAGCCCTCCCCATCTCTCGCCCACCCAGAACAATAAATCAGAACGAGCCATCCCACCGGCAGCGAATTCCTAAGTGCAGATCCCTCTGCAGGTAGTGTGAGCTTCTGTCCATTTTTTCCATAAATCACCCCCTACAAGGGTATTTTCTTTAAGAAGAGCTAAGAGAATATTTTTAAAACTTAAGTCAGAAAGAGTAACACATTGCTGCATTAAAAACTTCTTCCCCAAACAAAGCCATTTGCCAATAGGTCCTTTGGCATCTAAGAGCAGAGTCTGACTTAACTGTTTCCCCAAGGTCCATTTTGTAATATCAAGCATTAAGGAATGCTCAGGCACCCCAATGACCTGCTCCCCGAGACAATGATCTGTTTTCTGTCACCATAGGTTAGCTTATACCCACTAAAATTTCATGTAAATGAAACTCGTACAATATACATTTTTGTCTTCTTTCACTCAGCATAATTATTATAAGATTCATCCATGTTATAGCATGTATCAATAGCTTACTCTTTTTTAACTGTTGAGTATTAATCCATTGCAATGAATATACCACAACTTGCTATCTGTTCACCTGTTGATGGACATTTGGGTTGTTTCCAGCTTCCAGTTATTACAAGTAAAGCTGCTATGAACATTTGTGAGTCAGTCTTTATACAGACATATGCTTTCATTACATACTCTAGAAACAAACCTTTGGTTGGGCATATGTTTCGCAAATATTTTCTCCCAGTGTGGCCTGTCCTTTTATTAGTCTAACAGTGTCTTTTGAAGATCAAAGTTTTACTTTTTTTTTTTTTTTTTTTTGGTACCCGGGCCCCTCCCTT
>NW_006788200.1:5144061-5161591 GCF_000442215.2 Lipotes vexillifer
TTTTTTTTTCGGTACGCGGGCCTCTCACTGTTGTGGCCTCTCCTGTTGCGGAGCACAGGCTCCGGAAGCGCAGGCTCAGCGGCCATGGCTCACGGGCCTAGCCGCTCCGTGGCATGTGGGATCCTCCCGGACCAGGGCACGAACCCGTGTCCCCTGCATCGGCAGGCGGACTCTCGACCACTGCGCCACCAGGGAAGCCCCAAAGTTTTTACTTTTGATGAAATCCAATTTGTTGATTTTTTTTTTTTTTGGCATTTATAGTTCATGGCTTCCTTGTCTGCTATTTAAGAAACCTTTATCAAACCCAAGGTTACTACTTTTGCTTTCTTCTAAAAGTTGTATCATCTTAGCTCTTATATTTAGGTCTACAATCCATTTCAAGTTAATTTTTTGTACTGTATATTAGGCAATCACTAAGATTTATATCTATAAGGTGTTTTAAGTATCATAAAATACTCATTTATAAATATCAATTGAAGGAAGCCCAATACAAATTTTTATGTACAGTATAGGCACCACTTGATAATTAAGTTCTGACAAAAACAAATCAGTGGACAAAACCTACAGCTAGAAGAAAGAATGGAAGGCAATGTGCTGGAATATTTTTTTTTTTTGGTGGTACACGGGCCTCTCACTGTTGTGGCCTCTCCTGTTGCGGAGCACAGGCTCCGGACACGCAGGCTCAGCGGCCACGGCTCACGGGCCCAGCCGCTCCGCGGCATGTGGGATCTTCCTGGACCAGGGCACGAACCTGCGTCCCCTGCATCGGCAGGCGGACTCTCAACCACTGCGCCACCAGGGAAGCCTGTGCTGGAATATTTTAATTCCTGTTTTTTAGATTACGTGACCATCGCCTATTTCCTGTTTCTTTTTGCTTGTCTACACTCTCAGTGTTTTCTGTAATGAGCATCAACTACTCTGATATCAACAATAAATTAGAATATTAAGAAAAAGTCATTTAAGAGGAGGCTTCGTGACTCCAGGCTGCCTTCACACTGCTCTTAAGTGTATAAATGGCCCCCTTGGAGCACCTAAAAGGCGAACAAGCTTCCAAGAATTTACCCTCTCCCAACCCTGCTCGATACTGCTCAACAGCAGGAAAAGATGAAACAGAGAATGTCCAAAGAGAATCCTCCAAAGGGAATGTGAGTTTAGTTGAAGCCTCTCAATGAAACCAACTACAAACCCAAATGCCATTCTAATAAAGGGGAAGCGTTCCAGCAGGGGTTGGGGGGAGGTGCCCCACGCCGTCCCCCACTGAAGTTGCTTGTCCAGCCGCCCTGACACTGTGTAGCCACAGACCCACGTGCCAAACCGCTTCTCCACTCACTCCACCTCCGAGGGCGAAGAAAGCTAATGAAATTCTCTCGCGGATGCGCTTACTGTCCTGTCTCAGTCCGCTTGCAAAGACAGCCCAAATGTGCAGCCTCACAAGCAGCCCCAGGCCGACCCCGCTGCCTCTCCATGTGTGTGCGTTCCTGACTGACTGGCAGGCGGGATTTACCTCTTGAGCTGCTGCAGAGGCCAGACTGGCTGATGGGATTGCTTGCAGATGTTTCACAGAGAGAAACATTACTTCCCTGATTGATGAATAAATAGAATTGTCAACATGGCCTCCCTGGTCAGAGGGGACCCCTAAAGTGTAATGAGGAAGGACAGATGTTTCATCTGGGAAGGGGTCCAGGGCTCTTAAGAAGAGGTGTGCACTGGGCTGGTACGGGCTGAGTAATTTTGCCTCCCAGAGGGAGGGAGGGGGAAGGCTAGACCCACAACTACAGCCACCACCATTGTAGAGCCTCTCGCCGGTGCAGGCCACCTCCCAAATCCTGATGATGGAGTGGGCATGCCTCTCAGTCAAAGCCTCCTCTTTGGGCTGTTTTTCCAGTGAATGAAGGGTACCTATCATCAGGAATGTCATCTTCTTCCAAGTCCTCACGTGCTGTGAATCACAAAGCGGGCAACAGGCTTCCTCGGGAAGAAACTCCGAAGTCCAGAACAAGAAAGTGGGCAGGGCCCCTGGAGTGAGCTACTTTTTCTCAGGAGCATGCAAATTGAGGGTTTTCTGGCTGACCTTCCAGAATGAATCAGACAATAATAATACCTCTTACCATAATTGTTTTAGTAATTGTAAGGCTGGTTGTCATCATGTGACACTGGACTATGTACCTTACACCCCTCCATCTTATTGACCTCTCACAAAATGAAATACACACAAAATGCCCTAAGCAAAGGATTAGCAAAACTTAACCACTGGTAAACCCTCTCTGCAAGAATTACTAACGGATGTATCCCAGCAAATGGTAAAGAGGAAAGGGGTAAGTACTTTCATTAAACCCATTTTACAGCTAAGGAAGCCCAGATTCAGAAAGGTCAAGTAACTTGCCAAGGTCACATAGCTAGAAAGTAGCCAACCCGGAAATGAGCTTAGAATGGTGTCATTCCCAAATCTATGCTCTTAACCACTATAATTCTGTGGCCACCAGGAGATGCAGGAGATGAGAATTACACTTCCAACACAAGCAAAAAAGTGGTGGTGCTTCCAACACAGAAACAAGGCATGCCCAGAAAAACACCACTGACACCTGGATATGCCCAAATACCAGTGAGGTTGCTGCCTCTGTCTCAAACAGATTTGAGCTTATAAATAAAAATCTCTTGTCTGGGACTTATAGAAAGGGCTGTATTCTAGGAGGAAACAGGCAATGGACTATCCATGTTACACACACACACACACACACACACACACACACACACACACACACAACCTCATGGCTGAACAATACAACACTTTTCCAAAGAGTATTTGGTATTTGCTGCAAAAGAGGCCACATCGTCCCTCCTTCAGAGAAGGAAGAAGTCATGTGTGGCAGGAGAATCTAGGAGAGTTTTTTCAGTATGCATGCCTTAAAAGTATTTTTGAATAACAACAACAAAAAAAATGTTTTTCACATCCCACTCTGCAGTGAACTTGATTTTCCTTGAGGGTAGGAATTAGGGTCTCTTGTTTACCTCTGTAGCCTCAGGGCCTAACACAGGCCTGGCACATAGTAGGTACTCAGTACCTTTCTGTTAAATGACAGGAATGAATGGATAGAATGACGAGGGCAACACATGGTACTGACAAAAAACATAAGCTTTGGAGCTCGACAGTCCTGGGTTTGAATCATGGCTGCCACTTACTAGATACACAAGCAAATGACTGACCCCTCTCTCTGCCTCAGTTCTCTCATTTTTAGAATGAAGACAAAAATAAGTACCAACTTGGCAAAATGGATGAAGGAATTCAAGGATGCAGGTTCTGAGCACAATGCCTGGCATATGCTACGTTTCAGGGGTGAGATCTCTCTTTGCCTCCAGGGAGAACACTCCAGCCTGGGGGAAGAGCAAAGCAAGTTACAATACCTCGAATCTCATTTTTATGGAGACAAAGCTTGACAATGTTTAGGTGACCACAGAGACTAGGTCCGTTGCTGCAGTGCCAGGTTTGCAGGGGCAGAGGGGGCAGGGGCTCTGCTCCGTGCTGTCAGGCTGCTCCCCGGGTGCTGATTCTCTGCTGGACCACAATGCCAAGGATGGGAGCTCCCCACACATGTTCTGTGGAAACCACGGACAGGACTGAGAGACATTAAAGCGTGTCTCAAGAGGGTCAGCCAAAGGGGCAAGCATTGCTCAGACGTCAAGAACTAAGAGGGGGTTGGGACTTCCCTGGTGGCGCAGTGGTTAAGAATCTGCCTGCCAATGCAGGGGACGCGGGTTCAAGCCCTGGTCCGGGAAGATCCCACATGCTGTGGAGCAGCTAAGCCCGTACACCACAACTACCGCACCGCACGCTAGAACCCGGGAGCCACAACTACCGAGCCCGTGTGCCACAACTACTGAAGCCTGCGCACCTAGAGCCTGTGCTCCACAACAAGAGAAGCTGCCACAATGAGAAGCCCGCGCACCACAATGAAGAGTAGCTCCTGCCCTATGCAACTAGAGAAAAGCCCGCATGCAGCAACAAAGACCCAACAGAGCCAAAAATAAACAAATAAATAAATTTATTTTTAAAAAATAAAATAAAGAACGAAGAGGTGGGACAGCACCCATTCTGCATGGTCCCAGGATCGAACTGGAACTAAAGAGCAAGTTATAGGGAAGCAGATTTCAGTGGGAATTGAGTTCCAGAAAGGCTGCTTTCTTTGCCTAAGGTTATGGTGCAGTGCAGGTGAATAGCAGAGAACGTCGCCAGATCTAAGTGTGTGTAACTCTAATGCCCACTGCAACACCTCTCCATCATACAGGTAGTAAAGGGAGAAGGGCGAAAATGACACTAAAGTCACCTTTCTCCCACCCCCACCCCACCCAACTCCATTCTTAAAGCAAGCCTAGAGTCCAGGACTCTCCAAACCAGAAGCGTGAGCAAATCCAAAAGGAGCTTCGAGGAGGGGTGGGGAACCATGCGGCTGACAGGGTCTTGGTGCTCCGGCCGGGTGTCAGGCCTGTGCCTTTGAGGTGGGAGAGCCGAGTTCAGGACACTGGTCCACCAGAAATCTCCCAGCTCCGCATAATATCAAAAGGTAAAAGCTCTCCCAGAGATCTCCATCTCAACGCCAAGACCCAGCTCCACACAACAACCAGCAAGCTACAGTACTGGACACCCTATGCCAAACAACTAGCAAGACAGGAACACAACCCCATGCATTAGCAGAGATGCTGCCTAAAATCATAACAAGGTCACACACACCCCAAAACACACCACCGTATGTGGTAGTGCCCACCAGAAACACAAGATCCAGCCTAATCCACCAGAACAGAGGCACAAGTCCCCTCCACCAGGAAGCCTACACAACCCACTGAACCAATCTTAGCCACTGGGGACAGACACCAAAAACAACGGGAACTACGAACCAGCAGCCTGTGAAAAGGGGACCCCAAACACAGTAAGTTAAGCAAAAGGAGAAGACAGAGGAACACACAGCAGATGAAGGAGCAAGGAAAAACCCACCAGAACAAACAAATGAAGAGGAAACAGGCAGTCTACGTGAAAAAGAATTCAGAATAATGATAGTAAAGATGATCCAAAATCTTGGAAATAGCATGGAGAAAATACAAGAAACGTTTAACAAGGACCTCAAAGAACTAAAGAGCAAACAAACAATGATGAACAACACAATAAATTACATTAAATACTCTCTAGGAGGAATCAATAGCAGAATAACTGAGGCAGAAGAACGGATAACTGACCTGGAAGACAAAATAGTGGAAAAAACTACTGCAGAGCAGAATAAAGAAAAAAGAATGAAAAGAATTGAGGACAGTCTTAGAGACCTCTGGGACAACATTAAATGCAGCACCATTCAAATTGATAAGGGTCCCAAAAGAACAAGAGAAAAAGAAAGGGACTAAGAAAATATTTGAAGAGATTACAGTTGAAAACTTCCCTAATATGGGAAAGGAAAGAATCAATCAAGTCCAGGAAGCACAGAGAGTCCTGTGGAGGATAAATCCAAGGAGAAACACGCCAGGACACCTATTAATCAAACTATCAAAAATTAAATACAAAGAAAAAATATTAAAAGCAGCAAGGGAAAAGCAACAAAAAATATACAAGCGAATCCACGTAAGCTTAACGGCTGATCTTTCAGCAGAAACTCTGCGAGCCAGAAGGGAGTGGCAGGACATATTTAAAGTGATGAAAGGGAAAAACCTACAACCAACATTACTCTACCCAGCAAGGACCTCATTCAGTTTCGATGGAGAAATGAGAACCTTTATGGACAAGCAAAAGCTAAGAGAATTTAGCACCACCAAACCAGCTTTACAACAAATGCTAAAGGAACTTCTATAGGCAGGAAACACAACAGAAGGAAAAGACCTAGAATAACAAACCCAAAACAATTAAGAAAATGGTAATAGGAACATACATCTCGATAATTACCTTAAATATAACTGGATTAAATTCTCCAACCAAAAGACACAGACTGGCTGAATGGATACAAAAACAAGACCCATATATATGCTGTCTACAAGAGACCCACTTCAGACCTAGGGACACATACAGACTGAAAGCGAGGGGAGGGAAAAAGATATCCCGTGCAAGTGGACATCAAAAGAAAGCTGGAGTAGCAATTCTCCTATCAGACAAAATTGACTTTAAAATAAAGGCTATTACAAGAGACAAAGAAGGACACTACATAATGATCAAGGGTTCAATCCATGAAGAAGATACAACAATTGTAAATATTGATGCACCCAGCATAGGAGCATCTCAATACATGAGGCAAATACTAGCAGCCATAAAAGGGGAAATCGACAGTAACACAATCATAGTAGGGGACTTTAACACCCCACTTCCTCCAATGGACAGAATATCCAAAGTGAAAATATATAATGAAACACAAGGTTTAAATGATACATTAAACAAGATGGACTTAATTGATATTTATAGGACATTCCATCCAAAAACAACAGAATATACTTTCTTCTCAAGTGCTCATGGGACATTCTCCAGGATAGATCATATCTTGGGTCACAAATCAAGCCTGGGCAAATTTAAGAAAATTGAAAACGTATCAAGTATCCTTTCTGACCACAATGCTATGAGACTGGATATCAATTACAGGAAAAAGTCTGTGGAAAATACAAACACATGGAGGCTAAACAATACACTACTAAATAACCAGGAGAGCACTGAAGAAATCAAAGAGGAAATCAAAAAATACCTAGAAACAAATGACAATGAAAACATGACAACCCAAAACCTATGGGATGCAGCGAAAGCAGTTCTAAGAGTGAAGTTTAGACCAATACAATCCTACCTCAAAAAACAAGAAACATCTCAAATAAACAACCTAACCTTACACCTAAAGCAATTAGAGAAAGAAGAACAAAAAACCCCACAAAGTTAGCAGAAGGAAAGAAATCATAAAGATCAGATCAGAAATAAATGAAAAAGAAATGAAGGAAACAACAGCAAAGATCACTAAAACTAAAAGCTGGTTCTTTGAGAAGATAAACAAAACTGATAAACTATTAGCCGAACTCATCAAGGAAAAAAGAGAGAAGACTCAAAACAACAGAATTAGAAATGAAAACGGAGAAGTAACAACTGACACTGCAGAAATACAAAGGATCATGAGCGATTCCTACAAGCAACTCTATGCCAATAAAATGGACAACCTGGAAGAAAGGGACACATTCTTAGAAAAGCACAACCTTCTGAGACTGAACCAGGAAGCAATAGAAAATATGAACAGACCAACCTCAAGCACTGAAATTGAGACTGTAATTAAAAATCTTCCAACACACAAAAGCCCAGGACCAGATGGCTTCACAGGTGAATTCTATCAAACATTTAGAGAAGAGCTAACACCTACCCTTCTCAAACTCTTCCAAAAAATTGCAGAGGGAGGAACACTCCCAAACTCATTCTATGAGGCCACCATCACCCTGATACCAAAACCAGACAAAGAGGTCACCAAGAAAGAAAACTACAGGTAAATATCACTGATGAACATAGATGCAAAAATCCTCAACAAAACACTACCTAACAGAATCCAACAGCACGTTAAACAGATCATACACCATGCTCGAGTGGGGTTTATCCGAGGAATTCAAGGATTCTTCAATATACGCAAATCAATCAATGTGATACACCATATTAACAAATTGAAGGATGAAAACCACATGATCACCTCAACAGATGCAGAAAAAGCTTTCAACAAAATTCAACACCCATTTATGATAAAAACCCTCCAGAAAGTAGGCAGAGAGGGAGCTTACCTCAACATAATAAAGGCCATATATGACAAACCCAGAGCCAACATCATTCTCAATGGTGAAAAACTGAAACCATTTCCACTAAGATCAGGAACAAGACAAGGTTGCCCACTCTCACCACTATTATTCAACATAGTTTTGGAAGTTTTAGCCATAGCAATCAGAGAAGAAAAAGAAATAAAAGGAATCCAAATCGGAAAAGAAGAAGTAAAGCTGTCACTGTTTGCAGATGACATGATACTATACATAGAGAATCCTAAAGATGCTACCAGAAAACTACTAGAGCTAATCAATGAATGTGGTAAAGTAGCAGAATACAAAATTAATGCACAGAAATCTCTGGCATTCCTATACACTAATGATGAAAAATCTGAAAGTGAAATTAAGGAAACACTCCCATTTACCACTGCAACAAAAAGAATAAAATACCTAGGAATAAACCTACCTAAGGAGACAAAAGACCTGTATGCAGAAAATTATAAGACACTGATGAAAGAAATTAAGGATGATACAAATAGATGGAGAGATATACCATGTTCTTGGATTGGAAGAATCAACATTGTGAAAATGACTCTACTACCCAAAGCAATCTACAGATGCAATGCACTCCCTATCAAACTACCACTGGCATTTTTCACAGAACTAGAACAAAATATTGCACAATTTGTATGAGAACACAAAAGACCTCGAATAGCCAGAGCAATCTTGAGAAAGAAAAAGAGAGCTGGAGGAATCAGGCTCCCTGATTTCAGACTATACTACAAAGCTACAGTAATCAAGACGGTATGGTACTGGCACAAAATGAGAACTGTAGATCAATGGAACAGGATAGAAAGCCCAGAGATAAACCCATGCATGTATGGTCACCTTATTTTTGATAAAGGAGGCAAGAATGTACAATGGAGAAAAGACAGCCTCTTCAATAAGTGCTGCTGGGAGAACTGGACAGCTACATGTAAAAGAATGAAATTAGAACACTCCCTAACACCATACACAAAAATAAACTCAAAATGGATTAAAGACCTAAATATAAGGCCAGACACTATAGAACTCTTAGAGGAAAACATAGGCAGACATTCTATGACATAAATCACAGCAAGATCCTTTCTGACCCACCTCTTCAGAGTAATGGAAATAAAACCAAAAATAAACAAATGGGACCTAATGAAACGTAAAAGCTTTCGCACAGCAAAGGAAACCATAAACAAGATGAAAGACAACCCTCAGAATGGGAGAAAATATTTGCAAATGAAGCAACGGACAGAGTATTAATCACCAACATTTACAAGCAGCTCATGCAGCTCAATATCAAAAAAACAAACAACCCAATCCAAAAATAGGCAGAAGACCTAAACAGACATTTCTCCAAAGAAGATATACAGATTGCCTTAAAGCACATGAAAGGATGCTCAACATCACTAATCATTAGAGAAATGCAAATCAAAACTACAGTGAGGTATCACCTCACACCAGTCAGAATGGCCTTCATCAAAAAATCTAAAAACAGGGCTTCCCTGGTGGCGCAGTGGTTGAGAGTCCACCTGCCGATGCAGGAGACACGGGTTCGTGCCCCAGTCCAGGAAGATCCCACATGCCGCAGAGCAGCTGGGCCCGTGAGCCATGGCTGCTGAGCCTGCGCGTCCAGAGCCTGTACTCCACAATGGGAGAGGCCACAACAGTGAAAGGCCCGCATACCAAAAAAAAAAAAAAAAAAAAAATTACAAACAATAAATGCTGGAGAGGGTGTAAAGAAAAGGGAACCCTCTTGCATTGTTGGTGGGAATGTAAATTGATACCGCCACTATGGAGAACACTATGCAGGTTCCTTAAAAAACTAAAAGTAGAACTACCATATGATCCAGCAATCCCACTACTGGGTATATACCCTTAGAAAACCATAATTCAAAAAGAGTCATGTACCAAAATGTTCATTGCAGCTCTATTTACAATAGCCAGGACATGGAAGCAACCTAAATGTCCATTGACTAATGATTGCATAAAGAAGATGTGGCACATATATACAATGGAATATTACTCAGCCATAAGAAGAAACGAAATTGAGTTATTTGTAGTGAGGTGGATGGACCTAGAGTCTATCATACAGAGTGAAGTAAGCCAGAAAGAGAAAAACAAGTACCATATGCTAACACATATATATGGAATCAAAAAAGAAAAAAGTGGTTCTGAAGAACCTAGGGGCAGGACAGGAATAAAGACACAGACGTAGAGAATGGACTTGAGGACACGGGGAAGGGGAAGGGTAAGCTGGGACGAAGTGAGAGAGTGGCATGGACTTATATATACTAACAAATGTAAAATAGATAGCTAGTGGGAAGCAGCCCCATAGCACAGGGAGATCAGCTCGGGGCTTTGTGACCACCTGGAGGGGTGGGATAGGGAGGGTGGGAGGGAGGCGAAAGAGGGAAGAGATATGGGGATATATGTATATGTATAACTGATTCACTTTGTTATAAAGCAGAAACCAACACACCATTGTAAAGCAATTATACTCCAATAAAGATGTTTAAAAAAAAAAAGAAAAAAGCAAGCCTATTGGGGGGTGTGTGTGTGTGTGTATGTGTGTGTGTTCTTGCTTTACGTATTTCTGTAGGACTGAAGGCAGATGTAGCCTGAATTCAAAGGCTCCTTCTGCCATCTGTAAAAGCCTAAGCCCACTGAATGCTGGGAATGGGTGGGGAGGAAGGGACAAAGGCTTTAACAGCCCTGAAGAGGAGGGGAGAGACTTCTCCTGGGCTGGAGAAATAGAAAGACACACTCTCAGAATGAATGGTGGCCTAGTGGTCTTGAGGCAGCAGGACGCCACATCAGTACTCTCGACCTGGCAAAGACACCCACGCCCCAGGGAGCATGGAAGCAGACAACCCCCAGCCCCGCCAACCTCAAGGGACCTCCAAGGATTATCATAGGGAGGATGTCAGTGGCAACCAGAAGACTAAAGGTACAGCCCCTGTTTTCTTAGCTGGAAGCTTCCTGGATCCTGAGGTCACCCCAGGAGGAGGAAGGGCCACCATAATCACCAGGAAGGGATTTTCTGTTCATCTGCTCAGATGAGGACTCAGTCAAAAAAAGTTGATTCAAAGGAAATTAAGATATTAACTCTCTTTGCAAATATGTGTTTGAGATTCATACCACAGCAAGAGTTCTTATACCACGTATCATATAAGACACAGATACAAACACCTGCTCCCCCTCTCTCCCTTGTCCCCCAGTCAGAGATCAGGTACCCCAGATCTGCTGGCTGGAGAGTACCTCACAGCCTGCAGCTTACCTGGGGAGCAGGTGCTTGCGGCTGACACACAGTGCAGTCTGGTAGTCCTGGGTCACACACACCTTGTGAGGGCTGCATTTCACCTTTAGGCAGGGGTCTTTGGATGGGTCCAGAGCTGAGGCAAAAAGAACATGAAAAGAGGAGTTAGGACCTCCAGGGAAATTTAATTTCTATTTCTACTCAAATAAACAAGAGGGAAATAAAGAGACCATGTGTTTGCACCCTGCACTGTTTACTTAGGCTGGTGGGGATTGGAATGAAAACCCACACCGGGGGCGAATTCTGTGTCTATTCCACGTTGTTTTCTTCAGCATCAGGAGAGTGATTCTTCTGTGCTTTGGGGAGTTTCACTGTCTTCATCTTGGCCAGGAATTACTTTTAAAAATCCTTTAGAATCTTGTATGTTCGGAGGACCAAAGGCCACATTTCCCTCTTTGGTTATTTGTCTGCTATTGCTTTTTATGACTTTGTGCCCAATTTTACTTATTTCCTACAATAGAAAGTCCCAGAGGACAGAGTTTTTTGGCTTCAGTTCCATCAACACGGACTGTGAGCACAAAGAAGCCTATTTTAAGTTTTGTGGAGAACTTCAGGATGCACAAGACAGTTTTGAGCCACACAAACTTATGATATAAACAGGTGGGGGGAAAAGCTGGCACATAAATATTTATTGTGCAAGGGAGAATTAGATAAGGGCCATGACAGGCATATAAAATGATAACAGAGGTTGAGCAAAAAAGAGAGATCAATTTCTGGGGCAAGGATTAATGAGGCATTAATATGTGAATTGGATCTTAAGGGATGGGCAGGATTTTAGAAAGCAAAGCTAGAAAAGGCAATCTAGGCAGGGCGGCCAGCACACTCCAAGGTAGACAGGCGCGGCTGGGCAATGCTAAGATATTCAGTCTGACTAGGAAGTGGGCTTTGTGGGTGGGAATAATGAGGGCGGAGGTTGATTCGACCAAGTCACTGGAGAAGGGTCTCCAAAGCCAGCAGATCATACCCTGAAGCATTTCCTAGAACAGGCAGGGCAGCGGGCCCCTGGCTACGCAACACTCCACAGGCTGAGGTGTACACGCTCATCAGGGCAGACAAGAGGCCACAGGAAATCCTCTGCAAAACAAAAACAACGGTGCCATCTCCCAGCTCTGCGTCCTAAAGCCTATCAGGTGGTCAATCTGTCATAACTGCTCTCCACAACCAGGCGAGGTCATGCTCCCCATGCAAACATTCAGTTAAACAAATCGGGGTCCCAAGCAGGGACAGCAAAACTGCTACAAGAAATAGGGCTTCCCTGGTGGCGCAGTGGTTGAGAGTCCGCCTGCCGATGCAGGGGATACGGGTTCGTGCCCCGGTACGGGAGGATCCCACATGCCGCGGAGCGGCTGGGCCCGTGAGCCATGGCCGCTGAGCCTGCGCGTCCGGAGCCTGTGCTCCACAACGCGAGAGGCCACGACAGTGAGAGGCCCACGTGCCGCAAAAAAAAAAAAAAAAAAAGTTTTTGTAAAAAAAAAAATCAAGAGACTATGCCTAACACAGAGCAGATACCCACGGGACGTTAATTTCATCTTTCCTGCCCACATACAAAAACCAATCAAGTGTCAACTGGCATAGGATATATGTCCAATTAATTTTTTCAATAATTTTTACAAAAACTTTTTTCAAAGGGAAAAAATAAAACAAGAATGAATTAATTTAAGCAGAAATTTGTCAAGCTGAAAAACATCAAATTCAAAAGCCAGTTAATTACAGGCTTCATGTAAGCGTTTTTTGAAAGTAATTTTATTTTTTAAGCTCACTGCTTGGTCTCAATTAAGGTACTGATATTTTAATTATCGTAATTGTTTCTGAACTTGTTTTTCAGTATGAGTTAATTTTTAATTAGCTACGTTGATTTGAAAATTCTGAATCAAGACTTTTTGCTGTCTTTGGGCACATCCTTCAAGCTCACTGTCAAACAGTCATAATACCTGGAACAGCAGAGCAGGGTACCACCTCAGGGGTGCTAAGATGAGAGAATGTTCCATTTTGTGGGCTGACCAAAGGGTCCCCGAGAGTCACCTGGGGGTGTGACATATGCTTGGGTTTATTCCGTTAATATTTGCAGAGCATCAGTTCTGTGCAGGCCCATTTTTTCAGGCTGGAGGCTGCCACTTCTAGAGTGAACGAGATGTCATTCCTGCCCTCCAGAAGCTCACAGCTCAACAGGGGAGACACGCGATATGAGGGTAAGTTCTGTATGTTATGGGAGATGGGGGAGGTACCTCATCCAGCCTTTCAGTGGGTTAGGTGAGACTTCCTGGACAGACTGCTATCTATGGAAAAGTGGGTTTAACCCAGGTAATAGGATGAGGAAGAACATGCTGGGTAAAAAGAAGCTCCCATTCCAGATGTAAGAGAAATTGTGGCAAGTCTGGGGAATGGCAACATTTCATCAGGCCGGCAGCAGGCTGGAGCAGGGGTGGTGTGAGACACGACTGCAGACAGTGGCAGCATCATCATGGGGGGCCTTGAAACCACAATGAGGACTCCGGGGGGGGGGGCCGGGGGCACCAAGTTCCACAGTGACGTCAAATATGGCACACCCTCCCATGCTGAAGTTGGTGGAGAGGGGGTAGGAAGAGAGAACCCTTTATACACATCTCACATGGAAACTGGTCCTTTGATTAGAACAGACACACTCTACACCACGCGTACCCTCCAAATGAGAGGGGGTGCCGAGTGGAGGGCCCAGTAGTCAACTCTTAGTGCCCCCTTTCCTCCTTTGAGGAACCTCCGTGACCCCTTTTCCTGGGGATATTAAGCTACCTGGGGAGACCAAGAAGCAAAGATTTAATCCAAAAACACCATGTGAACTCGTGGTCCACTCCTGTGACTTGTGGAAACTTCCTCTGACAAAAGGTCACTCAATCTTCAAAGAGTTGACAGATTAATGACTGTTTGTTGTCTCCTCCTTCCTTTTAACGTTGCTCTCTGCCCGAATCGTGCTCATGTGAGGTTCATCTGAAGAGTAAAAACGCTCCCACTGATTCATTAGGAGTGACTTAATGGAAGACTGACCAAGAAATTACTCCAAACTGCTAAAACCTTGTCAAGCTGAGATCCCAAACATTTATGACGGTTTGTCTGTCCCCATGGTAACCCGTGCATGCATCTCGCTTCCCCCCACCCCCTCCGGAGGGGCTTGTTTACTAGCTCATGACAGAGCCTCACAGAACACAAACCAGAAGATTCCACCCAAAGGATTTTGCTGGAACCATAGAGGAATGGCAGCTTGGAAATCTTCCATCACTGATCTCAGCTTTCAAATCCAGGGGCTGGCCATGTTCTCTGAGGCCAAACAAAGGGGCCTGTGGGCCATGCGCCTAAATAGGACAGATAGGTGAGTGATATAGAAGGCTGAATGTGTGTGTCCAAGGACTGGGAGATGCGAGTGGGTGGGGACATAGGACAGACAAGGACAAAGGGATAAAAAGATGCATCTGACCAAAAATACCCTCCTGGGAAGAGACCTTTTCTTCCCCCTTCAAACCAAGGGTCTGAAGACTCATTTTGTTCTGTTAAAACTAAAAGCATCCTCTCTCTTATATTTGTGTGTGTGTGTGTGTGTGTGTGTGTGTGTGTGTTTGCAGGGGGTGGTGTAAACTATGAAGAGCCCTTTTGGAGGGCAGTTTTTCAACCATGTCCTTAAATGATAATAACCGTTAAACATAGGTAGATAGGTATTTATTATATCGTTCCCTCAACTTTTATATATATATGAAAATTTTAATAATAAATGGAAAGAACAGAAAAAAGAAACAGCCTATGACCTAGCAGGTGAATGTGTTAAGCAAAAACATGTATCTTAATGATCTACAATAAGAGGAAATTATAAACAGCTATATCCATCTATATCCATCTGCTCAGACTGCCACAAAATACCAGAGATTGAGTGGCTTGAATAACAGAAACCTATCTTCTCACAGTTCTGGAGGCTGGAAGGCTGAGATCAGGGTGCCAATATGGTCAGTTTCTGGTGAGTGCTCTCTTCCTGGCTTGCAGACGACCACCTTCTGTGTCTTCACATGGGTTTCTCCAGGTATACTCAGAGAGTGACTAAGCTCTCTTGACACCTCTTCTTATAATGATACCTATCCTACTGTATCAGGGTCCCACCCTTAAGACCTCACTTAACCTTAATTACTTCCTTAAAGGCTCCATCTCCAGAAACAGCCATAGTGAGGATTATGGCTTCAACACAAGCGTTCATTCCATCACACCATCTACAGGGAGATGGTTACCTTAACTACAAGACGTCCATTTATGAGATACTGTCCACCTACTATAAAGGAAGAAGTAGGTTTATATGTATTAACATAGGTAGATGTTTATGGTGCATTAAGTGAAAAGGGAAGGTAAAGATGAGAAAATTGATTTGAAAAAGATAAGTAACTTTCTGACAATACATGGCTAATAAATGGCAAAGCCAGTACTCAGAACCAGGTCTGTCTACATCAAAGGAGATGTCCTTTCCCTCTGCTATCGCGCTTCCCTTGAAAAGAAGCACCAGCCCCAACCTCCACCCATTCATACAGAGGACATCCTCCTGAACGTCCCCTACCTCCTGGGGCCATCCCTGCAACAAGCTGTGAATCAATTCAGATGCCCTATGGCTGCGGGCCACCACCACTGCAGCCTGTCACTGAGTAGTCTAGAAACACTACCCCCAAAAGGCAGAGTCTCCTGCTTCCTGGAGAATCTCTACAGCAGGGAGACAATGACAAGTCATGACCATCGCTGGAGGCAAGAGCAAGTGTCCAGTCTTGTGAGAGTATATGGCACTTCTGCCTCTGAGACGTAAGAGTTAAGGATGCCCTATGCTGGGCTACAAGTAATAGCAGTGGCAGGGAAGAGCTTTAATCCCCTGCTCATGTGCAAAGCGAGACATTATGAGCAACCACCGATAAGTCCCACATGGCTAATTTACACATCCTGATCATTAGAAACGAACGTGTTCAGAAGGGTCTACCAGGGCAGCTGTGACAATAGGCGCCATAATATCACAGGCCACGAAATGTTATTAGCCTGGCCAGTCAAGGCTCTTTCTCAAAGCTCTCATCCCACACCTTGTCCCGTTCCCCCAGCCGCTCTGGGATGGTGAAAGCAAGGACGCTCACTCTGCGTTTTCACCAAGAAACTGATTTCCCTTCAAAAGTGGGATGGAGGAGAGGAGAGGAGAAGAATTAAGTGGAAAAAAGGGAAGAAAAGAGCATTTTATTACATAAAGCATCACCTCGGCAGGGGGTTGACAGAGACGGTAGCATCCACCGACCTGCAGAATAATGCACTATTATTCTAATTCACCACTGAGGTGACTGATATACAGATCAGTTTAATATAAATTTACTAAAAAGGAAATTGCCACAGAGATGTTAAGCAACTTGTCTGTGGTCACACAGTGGCTAAGTCTGGATTTCAATCTAGGTGAGTCTCACACCAGAGATGATACTTGGGGCCACTACACCACTCACACAAACAGCTTATGATGGGGGTAAAAGGCATGACTACAGTGCCAAGCAGCAGCATACAGAACCCCTGTGTCCACCTCCCCCAAGAATCATGTCACCCACAGGATCCCTAAGAGAACTTCTCACTGTGAAGAAAACATTGTACCAACTGAAGTCAAAGCCAACTGCTTGGATGTGTAAATAAACTTATGTGGTTTTTATAATGAATACAAAAGTCAAGTTTCTTTCCAAGGCAATGCTGATGTCCAGTGAACTTAACACTCTCTCTCTCTGACATAAGAAACAACGTGGAACAAGTGAACCTCATCGTTCCTTCTGTGAGTGGGTTTTGTGAAGCAACTATATGGTCCATGTCACTGGGGAAACGCAGGATGGCTGGCGGTGACATGGGACAGGACCAGGCAGCATGATCAACGGGACCTGAGAATAGTCACAACTCTCAGCAGAGGGACAAGACACCATGCACAGAGAAGTCTTAACATTCTCATCCATCAAAATGGCCAGAATTTATTAAAATGTTGTAATAGTTGAAGCACTTGGGTTCTATTTCATTGTAATTGACAGAAATTATTCATAAGACATTTATGAACAAAGGAGACAGAATTACTTAAGACCAGTTCCATAACCTAAGAAAATAAGAGGATACAAAAAGCACAATAAAAATCAAATATTTCCAGGCAAAAGCCATACTTAAAAGAGTGCTATAGCTCACAAAGTCTATCTTTTGTACCTGCTCCTCAATTAAAATTCCTATAAAACACATAGCTTTCCTCAGAGAACTAACTCCTTTGGTGCTAATGAGCATGATTCTGCCATTATTCTGCAGCCGTAGTAAGAACGTGGAAATTCAGAAACTCCACTAATTTCCAAAAAAATAAAAATTAGTGCACCTAGAAGATTGCCCAAGGGTTTGGATCAGAGAGGTGTGAGTTTGAGAGGAGAGACACAGAGGGCTACTTCCTGCTTATGT
>NW_006788200.1:5161806-5165951 GCF_000442215.2 Lipotes vexillifer
CCTGCTGATGTGATCTTGACGGGTCACTCACCTCTTTAGCATTCAGTTGCAGACCAACAAATCTACCTCACTGGGGAGTCATGAGGATCTGACAAGATAACACAGAAAGGTGCTGAGCACAGGGCCTGGAATATGGTGTATGTTTTCATCCTCGCCACCAGCTCTTCAGATAAAGAAAGGGGATGTACACCAAGGGCAAGTGACCCCAGGTGTTTCAGAGACTCAAGATACTGGAGCTATGATGCTGTTCAGCCTTTCCAATCCCAAATATTAGACTCATCTCCACAGGAAAAAACATTAAAATTTCTTTTTGAACATCAAGCTCAGGGCCCAGTTTACCCAGAACACTTTTGCTGATTAACCAGATCTTCACCACTGCTGAAGCCAGAGTATGACAACTAAGGCATTCATATATCTCTAGTAGGGCTGTGCTCTGCTTTGTCTCATCTCAGAGATTGTAAGGTCTAGAAATTAAGAATAAAAACCTTTCCTTCCCCTAAATTATGTTCACCAAGAGTACAACCTACATGGTCATACTCTTTTTTTTTTTTTTTCCTCTTTTTCAAGAGAAGCTCTTTGGGCTTTGAAAAGTCTCTACTGGAGAGTCAAGGAGTTTGAGTGTTAAGGTATCCTAAGGGCCTACATTCAAGAGCCACTGGTAAAAGGCTAGAAAAAGAGGGAATAATTAAGGGGAGAGAATCTGGCAGACACTGCTGATCCCAGCAGCCAGGGGCTTGAGTCCAGGAAGGTTGGTAACATGTGGTATGCTGGGGATATATGGGCAGCAAGGTTCATCCAGGCAGGTTTGGTGGACAAAGGTGGTGCTTTCCGATCCTCAGCCAGAGGCTGTCCACCGGGCCTCTTTCTGCCTTGCCCTAGAGAGGCTGGCAGGAACAGGTGTTAACTGAAACCAGAACAGTAAAGTCTGCAGGGAAAGCCTTCCTCAGCTTGGAGATCAAGATGCTCAAGTGACCTCTCAGAGCCTTGCGTAGTGTGGCATCATTCTGAGGGGCAGAACCTCGGTGCAGAGCTCTAGTTAAGTAACATGGTGTTCATTCACTGGACACCCCCGACAAGTCTAAAAATCAGCGGAAGGTGGGGAAACAGGCAGTCACACACCATATGTATCTATCACAGCCTGGTCTCCTTTCCCTGTTTTCCACAATCTAATCTAGTCCTTGCTTCTCAGACTGTGGTGGGCCAAGGAGGATGCACATTCACAGTGACTCTGCCTGCAACATCTATGTTACCAGATGGTAGATAATTTTAAACATTTTTTATTATTAAGTCAGTCACTGGTCTACTATGGAATAAGATGCAAAATTCACATAAACTTGGATCAAACAGGCTTCAAAAATGTATGGGCTCACAGTGGATTCTGCCCCCTAAACCTCAGAGTAGGTATTTGCTCTCACTTGCCCTTAGGGGTGTTTTAGTAGAAAAGTTTGAGAAGTGTTTAAAGGGTTTACCGAGTTTAAAGGGTCCTAGGATGAAGCAGAGAGCTCTCCAGGGTAGTGGCATCTAAGATAAAAAATCAGTAGCAGTATAAGTACATACAAAGAACCTTCATAAGCAAATTGTTCATTCTTGCAAAGACCAGAAAGCAGCTCCAGTTAAAGCTGGTCAATCAAAAACGTATCCCATGCCCCCTAGAACAGACCCCCTCCTCGCCCAATGCCATCTGTCCCAGGGCTCTATCACAGTCCCACTGGTGAAAGGCCCCAAGGTTTTTCAGAGAACTAAACCTGCAAAATCCAAAGCTTTTTTGAGAGCTTTCAATGTGTCAAGTGTTGGGTGAGGTTTATAAATGAGCTACAAAGCATTTGCATCTCTCCAGGTATAACTATCAAAATTAAAGCTGTTATTACTTTCATCCTTCCCACTGTTTTCAGAAACTCTTGGCTCCAGATTTAAAAATGGGTAATCGGAGACTATTCATTTCTAAGTCCTTTCTTTCTCCAATTAGGGCAGATTCATTTCTACTTTCTTGGGATGGTTCCCAAGGTTATTAAATTCCATTCCTTAACTGTTAACATTGAAGCAATCATGACAAAGTTAGCGCTGATTGGAGCTGAGGTTTCTTGGAGCACCTTCTAAGCTATTAGAAACCCCCTCAAGCTGAGAGGAGAATGCTTGCATCTCCCATCGTAGGTTTTAGTGAGTGCCGTATCGTTTAAATCTTGTGTGTTCTTGCTCCTCTGGTTTTTGTGTCCCACAATGTTCAATCATTTCGAAATACAATTTTCCACATGCATCCAAATAAGCTGAGCAATTCACAGTTCCAACCTTGCTCACAACTGTCTCTCTTTCCTGCCTGTCTCTTCACGAATGTGCCACTCAAGGGCCAATTCCGCCCCCCCTTGCATTACTCTAAGCTAAGGCTGGTAGTGCTAATATAAAATATAAATCAGGTCTAAACTGCACATGGAAGACAGATGTAATAATAAATTATGGGCAGGTACCTATGAGGTTTCCTTAAGACAAATGTGGATTAAACACAAGGAGTAAAATCTTTCATTTTCATTCTTTAGCAATAAATACTGGGTACCCAGCAGGTAAGACAGAGTAGGGAGACAATCATCTTTAGATACTATAATGGCTGCAAAGTTTTTTGTTTTTTGTTTTCCCTCACTAAAGGAGGGGAATTGATGTTCTTGCTTTTGTTAAAGTTATGGATTCTAAATTTTAAAAAAATTTTTTTTAAGAAAGAGCTTCAGGACTCTCTCTTCCACAGTCTGGCCTCAAACTTCCTTTCTAAAATTTAGTTCCTATTCCCTGCCCATTCTCTCCTTTTCGTCCAATATTTACCCTGCCCTCAGTTATAGCAGACAACTCATAAGCCCTCAAACACCTGTTGTTCTTTCATGCCTCTGGAGTCTAGACTGCAACATCCGATACAAAGAACCCTTCCATTCTTACAATTACCAAATAAGGCCAGTATTTTCTCCACCTGATGAGAAAAAAATATCAGAACTTGCCTAAGGTCATGCAGCTAGTAAGTGGCAAAGCTGGGATGTGACTCTTAAGTCTGTCAAAAATCTAGTAGAAGCCTCAGGAGACCACAGACAATATCTTTTCTCCTCACTCCTGCTTGCCCCTCACCTCCACACAGTCTGGAATATCATGGGGATACTAACGGTTGTTGAATGAGTGCGTGAATGGCCCCCAGCCCATGGACTTAATCACTCCTTTGTCTTACTCTGTGAGGCCAGGGACAAGTCTGGCTCATCATTTCTGAACCCCAAGTCCCCTGACATTATGTCTGCTCCAAGGGGTATATTCAGTTAAGGCGGAATAAACTGTCTGTGCCAGGAGTATCTTTCCATAAATCTTTTATTTCTAGGTCACAAAGATTCAGAGCTAGAGGTGTCCCTGGAGCATCTGCCTCTAGACAAACATGATTGTATTTAGCATGGAAAGACTTTAGCCCATCAATTCTGCAAACATTTATGAAACTCATTTTACATGCCAAGTACTATCCTAAGCACTGGGCATTTGGAGACGGGCAAGACAAAAGAAGCCCTTGCTCTTAAGGAACTGACATTCTCAAAGAGGAATAACAAGAAAGAGAAGGAAGGAAGGGAAGAAGGGAAGAAGGGAAAAAGGAAGGAAGGGAGGGAGGGTACGTTAGATCATACTGAAAGCTAAGCAGCTCATTTTAAAAGAGTGAGGCAAAAGAGAGCTCCTGAGTAGCCCCGATGGATTAAGTAGTCAGGGAACTTGGGTCCATCTTCATGACCACCAAGACATGGCAGGCCAGGGACTGTGCTTCAGTGCAGGGCTCTTGACTGGCTGTTGCTCATGTTGTTGAAGCTAAAGGTGAACAGACTGCAGAGAACCCAAATCTCAGGCTTCCTGGACACGTCTTCGCTCATACAAGCAAATCACCAATACGTGTGATATGGATGATACGGTGAGGTCAAAGGAGCATGAACTATGGGCTCCAGAAAGATCCCATTTCACATATGAGTTCAGCTCCTTGGGTGCTGTGTGACCCTGGGCAAGTTAGGCAGCCTCTCTGAGCTGTAAAGGGGAAGGGTAACATACCCCTCACATGGTGCTTAGGAGGGCCGCAGGAGACAACCTATCAAAAGCTTAACATTACTCTCAGCAAGTAATCAACACATGTTAGTTTCAACTCTTTC
>NW_006788200.1:5166022-5174003 GCF_000442215.2 Lipotes vexillifer
CTCTTTCCCACAGGATTCCTCTTAAACATTCCTTACAGTGGCACCAGCCCAAACTGGACCCATTTTCCTCTCTAGATTTCTCTACTAGGTCATCTTTAAGCCAAGTGCAGCCTTGAAGTCATCGTGCCTCTGTTCTCCACTTCCCAGGGGACCTCCGGAGAGCCACTGTCATCCTGGTCTTGCTCTCTGCAGCAGCTCCCGCCTGTGACTGTCTCCCCAGCCCACACCCCTCATCCCCCCTCCCCCCTTGCCACCCGCTGCGTCAGAAACCTGCCCGCTCCACTCAGCATCTATCACCAACCAGGCAGCCAACGTGGGGAAGGTCACTGGAAGGTTCCCCCCGCCTCCTCTCAGTGAGGTCAAGCCGGAAAACGCATACCTGGCACTCCGTAAATACACGGAACAGAGTGAAACGAGAAGACAAATGATGAAATGAAAGAGATTCCCTTTGTCCTGAACACTGCTTCCCTAAGCAAATGTGTAACAGAGATTTTCTGGCACCAGATCCCAGTGGCTGAGGCTAAATCAGCCATCAGGCCTTTTGTGATCCTGAAAAAGCTAATGAGAAGATGTGTTTCTCTGTAATCCAAACAGTATCCATTTCACGCCCAATTGTTTTTTAAAATGGGCAACAAATCTCTCTGGTGTGTTCCTTCCCCTGACAAATAAAAACTCTGTCTGTTCTCTTTGTGGGCCCTGTCCAATCAAAGGGCCACAGGCCCTGATGCCAATTCAAAGTCGCTGTCACAAAGGCAGCCCCGCTGGGCCATCTCACTCCCTCCTAATGAGTTACCCTCATTGGAAGCCAAGCCCAAATCCCAGATTTTGAACTCAGACTGATGAAGCAGCCCAGTGATTTTTAACTCATTTCAAAATTGCAAGCTGACAGCATTTCAGACTGAATTCACTCCTGTGTCAGGCAATGGCATTAACAAGATGGAGTATGACAAAGCTTCAACATATACAGGAGAAATTCCCAGAACCACAGAATAAGGGACCTCAGGAGTACCTTCACGGGGAAGCAGAAGTGCCTTTGCGTCCTGAGAAGTGGGGAGGGACGGGGGCAGGATGACCACCAAGTCTCGCTGCAGAAACGAAGCGACATGTTGGACATGGTCTGATGTGCCCCACTGGCATCTGCTACTATACGTTTCCCAGGTCAGAAGTACTGTCTCAACCCATCCCTTCCCCCACCAAGAGCTTCCATATTCATCTCTTAGGGGATAATTCCTTACGGGAACACCTCTCCTTAGCAACCCCTTGCCTATGAGTTCAAGAAGAAATCAATAGGAGAACACAGTTTACTCTAAAGGAGTTTGATATCTAATAATTCATCTACTGATTAAGCACAGACCCTCACTGCGTCCTACTATGTGCCAGCCACCATTCCAGGTGAACAAGAGACAGCCTCTCCCCATGCTTGTGGCACTGCCAGGCCCCTGAGTGATGCCAGGTACCTGCCACATCTGATCTCACAGAATCCCCACAGCAACTCCATGAGACAGGTGGTACCATCATGCTAGTTTTACGGCTAAGGTAACAGAGGACCTTGTAAAGAAAGGATGCAGAACTTGCTCAAGCATCTAGGCCCAGGAGAGACAGAGCAAGAAATCAGACAGAAGTGGATCCAGAGCCACCTTGCTCCAGAGGCTCCAGAGAGCAGGTCCACACCCCACCGGTGTGCTTTGACCAGCCCAGACAGTGCTTTTAAAGTTTGAATACGTTGTTAGCGGTAACGAATTAGAGAATAACGTATAGAACTCCAGCACACATTTCTGGGTTACTTTTTAGTAGAAGAGCTGGCCACTCGGGCTTGCATTCCCACGTGGCTGCCTTCTCCACCGTATCTTCTGTGTCCCCTTTACACTCGCTTTCACCTCGGTCCCTTCCTTTCCCCTTCTCTCCTACAGGACTCGCCCGGCTGGTCCTGAAGCCACTAGTGTTTGCATCACCCATGGCTTCATAAGAACATGCCTCGGGCTTCCCTGGTGGCACAATTACTGAGCCTGCGTGTCTGGAGCCTGCGCTCCACAACAGCAGAGGCCGCGACAGTGAGAGGCCCGCGCACCGCGACGAAGAGAGGCCCCCGCTCGCCGCGACTAGAGAAAGCCCTCGCACGGAAACGGAGAGCCAACGCGGCCATAAATAAATAAATAAATAAGAACATGCCTTTTCTTTACAAAATGAACCACAGCACGATGCAAATTCTACACTTCCCTCTCTTAGCAAAGATTCCCAAGACCATCAGGGTGAAGTGTTCCTGAAGGGTTCATCTTTAGCTGGAAAGCACTTCATCATTTGGCAAAACAACATGATACGTTTTTTTGTTTGTTTTTTTTTACCTTTAACAGACTAATTTTTCTTCCTTTGAATGTTCGCATCTGTGTAATTAATTTAGCGATCCTGCGCCCTGCAGACTTCTTCCCTCCTAACAGGCTTTACTCTGCTTTCTCTTCTTAGAGTCTTAACCGTGCTGAACATCAGTCTTAGTGCTGTCAGACCCCACAGGTGACTCTCTGGCAGGGGAGGAACGAAGGGGCTGAACATCAGTCTTAGTGCTGTCAGATCCCACAGGTGACTCTCTGGCAGGGGAGCAACGAAGGGGCCTCATCCCCCTGATATTTTCCTTGAGGTGGGGCATTCACCACCGATGTATCCCCAAGTGGCAGATAAGGACATCTTCCACGTGGCTTCCCACGCTGTATAGGTTTCTGCTATTCGCATGGCCTGCAGTTAACATCCTCTCCACATCACAACCCACAGAAATCCCATTCCCTGGGCACTAATGTCTGGAATGATATGACCAAATAGAAATTCCTTTGGACAAAAGGTTATTAACCAGGGGTCTGTGGGCAGGCTTCAGGGGGCCTAAAACCTGCACCCCAAATTTTATGGACATTTTTGTGATGCAAGGGACCCCGCGTGGATGTTTACCTTGAGTCCTTCAATCCCCCCCTTCCTAGCAGCATCCTGTTTTCCTTTACACAGAATCACCTCTCCCCATTGAGCACGGGCTAGGTGGGACAGTGGTTCAAATTGCCTCCTTCCCACTAAAAAGACAGGAGTGATGGGTGCCGTCCGATCCTTGCTCCCCCTGCCCTGGTTCATGCAATCCCAGTGACCTTCCTATGACTCGGCAAGGTGAAGGGGGGGCCCAGGGCAGAGGGGACATTGGGGATCATTAGTCTGTGGTTCCCACTGCCCGACCCTCTGGTGCTGCTTTAGTCCTCTCCGATTTCTAAGCCAGGGTTTTCCCACCCGGCCTCTCGCAGCCTCTGTGAGTCTTAGATATTCTTCTCGAGATATCTGAGCCAGGTTGTGCTCCTACCATCCAGAGAACCCTTAAGCAAGACAGATTCATGGTCTGTAGAGAACATCACAGGCCCTGTGGTTAGAAACCACAGTTTCAGGGTGTTGAACAGTCCTTGTTAGTAGAAATGCAGCCATATCTGGAAAGTTAATGCACTGAACCATCACTGCTGTGAAGGTGCAGAGTAATTGGGGTGAGCAGACCCTTCTCAACATTATAGCTCTCAGAAGCTGCTCCCTGGAGATGAAAACTACTGTGTGTATCATGGGAATGTGGGTGGTGAGATTTCCGCAGAACACTCCCACGAAGGTCAGCAGGGGAGGGGTTGCTGGCTGTGCCTTAGAAGGGCAGGAGTCCTTGGGGGCACTGTGACGAGGGAGGGTCCTTTAAGAGAGGACAGGCTGGGCTGTGAGAAGACCCCTAGGCAAACCCCATTCTCCACAGGGTGGGCCTGTGATGACCGGGTCAGGGTACCGGTGACCCATATACTCAGGATCTCGTTCAGAGAAGGCAAACCATCAACTTGTCAGGTGGTTTTTCAGGCTTCACAGGGGAGAGGTGGCTGCACCGACTCCCAGATTCACAGGCACAGTTCCAGTCATGTGCCTCTTAGTCCTAAGTCAAAAGTCTCAGGCCAGAATCAGGTCCAGCTGAAATAAGGTGTCCACCTTGACCCAGTCACCTACAGCCTGGGATGAGGGGTCTGTTATCAGAAAGCAAGCATGGCTACCAGAAGCCCACCCGTGGGAATTTCTCTTCTTTTTTGATGGAGACACAATATTCCTAGAGAATGGGTAATTTTGAATTGGGAAGATACCTCAAAGGATATCAGCCTCAGGAAGCACATGAGGCAAGAAAAGACGCGCCTTTTAAAATGGGCTCACCTCTGTTTTGAATAGTCTAAGCCACTGTAACACACTAGAGTTGACCCTTGACTCAAGGGTACGTTGTCTCACCAGTCACCAAATAGAGCTAATTAGGATCATAATCAACCCCCCGATGCTTGAGACAAAGTCCTTCAGGGTATCCCGTGTTCCTCGGGAACCTCTAAACTCTCTCCCCAAGTAAGGCTCGCCTCTGCTCCTGTCAACCTGAGCTCACATTTGTATCTCTTTGGGCTCCAATGGCAATTACTGCTTATGCTGTAGAACCATTACTGCTTTCACCTACACGTTTAGTTATGGTTTAAACTTCCACCAACTTTTATCTTGTGTCACCTACTAGATTGTGAGCTCCTGTCTTATAAACAGTTTTGAGTTGCCTCAGAGCAGCCAGTATCATACTTCCATTGACAAAATGTTACCATCCAGTTTACAATAAACACATAACACACTGTTTATAATATCCTGGCACCACTGAAAATGTTTTGTCCAAATTGCTTCTGTATTCAAAAATCTCTAGGATGTTCCTACACCTAAGATGTGAGCAAGATGGAAGATTTTAAAAACCTATCTTTTTCATCAAGCATTCAGTGCCACCACTATCCAATTTCCATGATGTAAGAATAAGATGCAATAGCTGTCACAGTCTGGGTGAGATCTAAGACTTGTCATTCTCTATTCTCATCTTTGGTGATGTATTATACATGGAATTACCTTGGTGTGAATCCAGAGCCCCAGCACAATATTTGGGCTAGTTTTATATTTCTACTTTTAAGCGGGTAAGAAAGTTGTTTCCTTCTTTTCTTTTCCTCTATCCCCCAGGGGAAAAGAAACCTCTGATCAATACACTCTGCCTATTTGCTCTAGTCTCCTGAGAAAATCGTCTGTCTTCTTACGGCACCATCATCTGAAATAAGACTAGGGAAGAATTTGGGCTTCCATCAGGGATTATTTACAGACGACCCCAGCCCAGCACCACCCCTACCCACCGCAAGAGACATTTGACAATGTCTGGAGATGGTGCACTTGTCACAGCTGGGGTTGCGGGGTGGGGAGCTGGGGAAGATGCTACTGGCATTTAGTGGGTACAGGTCAGGGATGGTGCTAAACATTCTACAATCTATAGGGCAGCCCCTCACAACAAAGAATTATCTGGCCCCAAACGTCCATAGTTCTGAGATTGAGACAGCCTAGCTTAGACAGGCAAGGCGTGTTGGTAGGAGCTATTGTTGAAAACATCCTTTGGGTCTGGATTCATGTCTATGTGGAGGATGAGAAGTAAGTGAGCCTGGCAGGAAAAGGAGGCATGAAAAAGAGGGAGCAGGAAAGTGGGGTTTGTCCTTAAAAAGAACCTTCAGAGAACATCTCTGCCCAACATCAGCACTGGAAGGTCATTCATAAATTAATAAACCAAATTCCAGATGACACGATTGAGGAAGTGATGTCCAGAGAGGGGAGGCTAACTTGTCCGAGGTTCCTAAGCCAGCTGCTTGCAGAGCTGAAACTAGAACCTGGTCTCATACTCCCAGCCCACTGCTCCATCTACTCTGTCATGCTGATCCCCAGAAAAAGAGAAAAGGAAATACAGCTCCAAAACTACCGCTGGGGGCTTCCCTGGTGGCGCAGTGGTTGAGAGTCCGCCTGCCGATGCAGGGGACACGGATTCGTGCCCCGGTCCGGGAAGATCCCACATGCCGTGGAGCGGCTGGGCCCGTGAGCCATGGCCGCTGAGCCTGCGCGTCCGGAGCCTGTGCTCCGCAACGGGAGAGGCCACAGCAGTGAGAGGCCCGTGTACTGCAAAAAAACACAAAACAACAAAACAAAACAAAACAAAACTACCGCTGGCCTTTACATTCATTAAGAGAGATGGGAAGTAAGAAGAGACCTTTCTGACCCAGGAAGGAACCAGACATACAATATGAAGATTGAAAGGCAATGGATTTATTCAACACAAAATATGTATAGCACCTGCTATATGCCAGGCTCTGGTTTAGGTGCTGGAAGCACACCAGTGAATGGAGAGACAAAGTGCCTGCTGTCACGTGACAGACTTTCTGGTGATACGTGCAAGAGCGGCAGGCATGGCCACCGGGGAAAGGCAGGAAAGCTAAGGCCAAAGATAAATAGAATTTTAAGGTAAGTCTGGTACCCTAATATCCCCTCCAGGGCTCAAAGACCTATCAAAAGGCAGACTCCCTAAGTACCTTTAAAAAGGACGTTATAGGCTGATGCAACATTTTGTTTCAAGCTCTAAAGCTTTCACAGGTCGCTAACTATTCCATTACTTAGTAATTACCTAGCAATGCACTACTAGGTAATGCAAGTAGTAGTAGTAGTAATAATGGCCAACATTTCCTGGACACGGATATACGTGCAGAGTACTGTGAGCTGCACTTTACATACACCATCTATCTCATTAAATCCTCCTAACAACCCTGTGACGGAGGTATCAGTACCCTAACTGCTAGACGCAGAAACTGGGGTCAGTGATGTCAAATAACTAGTCCAAGGTCACATAGCTAGAGGAACTCACACGCTGGTCTGTCTGCGTCCAAGACCTAATGATGAGGCTGGATGGCATCACGACTTTCTAAGCTTTCAGCCTAAGACCTACAGTCAGCACGGCGGCCACTCTGCACCAGTGTGGGACTCTCAATTTTCCTGTCCCTCCTACATGGGCCAAACGGCGTACCTGCTGTTTATCCATAAGGTCTTATACCAAACAAACAACCATC
Source organism: Lipotes vexillifer (assembly GCF_000442215.2). NCBI lineage: Eukaryota > Metazoa > Chordata > Mammalia > Artiodactyla > Lipotidae > Lipotes > Lipotes vexillifer. The sequence goes on from NW_006788200.1 coordinate 5,172,949, forward strand.
TTTGTTAATATACATTGTATTTCCGTCTGTTCAATGTGGCTTCTCAGAAAATTTAAGTTGTCAGCAGACCATCTATGTCAAAGTCATGTATTTCACACAGACCATAAAAAGGACACATCAGCATGAGGACCACCTTGTATGAAATGTAAATGCTCGCACACTGTTAAACTCTGAAAAGCAGGGAGGTTAGATGAAGTATTCATTTGCACTTCTGAACACCATCAGGCAAGACAGATTGCTTGCTGCCCCATAAATTTTCATCACCAGATTAAATTTTGTTAATGGGACCAAGAACGTTCAAAATAACCCATTTTTCTATGTGAATATTGGATCTAAATCATTACTCCCCTACCAAATTAAGTTTTGTTTTTGTTTTTTTAATCCCTCTCAAGAATCTCCTCAAAGGGCTACACGCCCAGGCTCACACCCGCTGGGTCTCAAAGAGCAGGAGAGTCCAGGCAACACAGGAGTTAAGACCACAAGCTGACTGACTTCTGCCAGCTCTAGGAATGCCTCATGGATAAATGTGTGAGAACCTCATCCTGCCAACGTTTAGAGAACACCCGCTTATGTATCAGAAAATACAGGTGCATCCACACAGGTTGTCTCATTTAAGCCTCCCCAGAAGTCTGGGAAATCAAGAGTTCGCCCATCTCACTGATCAGAAAAAAGTGAGGCTCAGAGAGGTTCAGTCACTGCCCTGGGGCACACAGCTAGGACATGGCCAGGCCAAGAGCAAATCTATTGTTCTAAGTCCAAGTTCTTGCTCTCCTTTCACAGGTGTTTCCATTACACCAGTCTCTTAAGTGGGGTCAGAATCTAGCTCATGATGGGTGCTCTGTAAAAGTTTGCTGAGTAGAGGAAAATGCACTCATGGGTTTTAAGTAACTGAGAGCTACCTGTATTTACATTAAGACAGCTTTCACTTATTCCTGGATCAAAACAGCTGTCATAAAACATTACAAATGACAAAAAGCAAAAAAAGAAAAAAAAAATGGCAAGAGAGGACAGTCCATGCTGGCACACAGTAGGCATCCAACAGTGTTCCTTGGCCT
>NW_006788200.1:5174013-5177268 GCF_000442215.2 Lipotes vexillifer
TGTTCCTTGGCCTGCTGAACTCATCAGCTAACAATTCCTACCAAGAGAAACTCACGCTGGAGTTTGAAGTGCCATTCACGTCTGAGAGGGCAGCATGACAACGACCGTACCTTTCTACTAAACATATGTTATCTGTGTGCCTCCAATTATAAAGGTTACTGGGACCTAAATTTCCAGTCAGAGAACCAGAGCAGCTGCTCAAGTGCACCATGCACGTCTCATATGTTAAATCACCAGGGACAGTCTGCCTCCCTGGCCAGCGAATGGCCTGAGCATCTGGCCTTTGAATCGTACGTTTTCCTACTTTGCTTCTGCAGAACAGCCTTCTCGAGGAATTCAATGATGACTGCACCGAAACCCTCAGCACCACAGAATGCAGCCCCGGCCTGCAACATCAACAATTCTCAAGTTTCCAGATGGACTTTAAAAAGTAATCATTCTCCATCAATCTGTAAAAAGGTGGTCAGAATGGCCCTCAGACTGAACCCACAAGAAGTGTCTGATCCTGCAAGCTGATTTCTATGGAAACGTCGATACTTTGCTGTGCCCTTCCATTCATTTTGCTGCCTCGGTGAGGGCAGGATAATGAGGATTTGGAGAATAAGACTCACCTGGTCCATCCCTCCACTAATAGATAGGGGGATAGTAACAGTATACCCGAGCTAGCTTAGTTGCTATGTAGAAAAACCAATTATCCAGAGGTCCCTCTCCCCCGCAGGAGGACGAGCTCTCTGTGCATCAATGTTTCATGCCCTGTCATCTGTGCATTATTTAATAAAGCAATTGAGGGGACGAGGTTTTTTTTATTTTTCAACCTCCCCACCAGAGACCCAGGCCTACAGTACACGATGCTGGAACTCAGCTGGCAATCAGAGAGATGTATTTGTAGATTTTTTTGAGACCAAGGGGCTGTTTCTAGCCTTAACTACACACTCCCAGTGTCTGACCCCAGGGACACTCAGGCATCGTCTGTTCCCACTGCCTGAGGTGAACTAACTTCAGAATCCAATCAACAGTGATGCAATCGATCACCAGATCACCAGACACTTACTGAGTGCCACGCTGGGGGATACAAAGCTTATCAACCAGGATGCCTGCCCTCATGGAACCTAGAGGCTCCCTGTGGAAACAGGATGAAAATACACGGGCAGGCAAATGATGGAGGCTGCAAACCAGCTAAGCACACGACTAGCTTATCATGTTGGTGGTGCACAGGGCCCGGCGCATGAATATGATGTGTAGATATCTGCCACCTTCTTTCCAACCAATGTTTCACTCCCTTCCTTCCAGCACGCGGGCTCCCGTTTGTGCGTAGCATTCGTGGGAATGTGGTTTCCACCGATGCTTGCCTTTTACCCCGTGGTGAAGCAACCAGATCCTTCTTTTTCCTGAGGCCTGGTATAGTGGACAAGCAGGCGGTCTGAGCCCAGCCCCAGACCTCTTTCAGAGTCTTCAGAAAATCTGAAGATTACATTCATCACAGCCAAGGTGAGGGCACTTGGACTTGATGGCTTCCAATGTATGGCCTTCAGCAGGGCTCTCAGTTTCTGCCCTATGTTCAAGCCCACCCCCAACCCCAGCTGTTCTTTGAGCTCCTGTCGGCCTTCCCACAAGTCACCTGTTTCTGAAGCTTTCTTCAGCCAAGAGACTTGGCTTCTGTTTCTTGCACCCAAGATGCTTCCTGATCAAGAACTGTTCGTTGAGCAAAAGTTGGAAGCTGCACTCCATCATCTCATCACCAGTCCGGATTAGCCAGCCATCAGACTAAGCATGTGCTTAGGGTACAAAAGTATTTTTTATGAGACTGGTATTTCAAAAACAACTCAACACCATCAAGCTGTGGGCTAGAATCAGGGTAAATGTGAGAACTGTGCTGGTCTTTCTTGAATTTATTCTGTAGTTTCGCATGGTTTTCTTTTGGTTTTCAGTTTGACTTGTCTATGGGGTCAGAGCTTAGGGATCTGAACAATCGTAGTCTGGCTCTGCTTGCTGAACACACATCTCTGCATTTATCACATCTCCTAAATCAGGGTACCGACTCCTTCAGGGTAAAGACTGGATGTTTCTTGTCCTGAATATTTAGCTACTATATATTTAGTACTACCACTGTGTTAGGTAGTTACTATATTCTGTGTATACCTGTTAGCATTTAATCCTCGCAACAATGCCACAAACTGTGCATTATTATTTCCATTTTGCAGTAAAGGGGAGAGATGCCCAGAGAAGGTAACTTGCCCGAATTTATACAGCTGGTAGAAGGCAGAGCCAAGAGCTTTGGGTCTAGCCTCACCACCAAATTATGTCACTTACTGATTACTCGCAGGCACTTATGACGGTGCCTTTCACAGTCAAATTCAATGACCAAGTCCTGGAGGCTACAAAAACGTTGAGCTATAACTAAGCCAGTCCCCAGTTTCTGCCTAAGCTTTTCCTCTAGAAAACGGGACACCTTTTGCAACTTTGATGTGAGCAGTCTTGAAATGGCTCGTGCCAGCAGGGAACTATCCCACATTTAGCAGAAACCCTTGGTCTTCAAGTTTAAACATACTTTTCTCTCCTCTCCATGGGAAAGAGACAGGCTGACCTGACTCGGTGGTATTCGCTTTCATATGCTTGAAGACAATTACTAGGTCTCCCTGCAGGCTTCTTTTCCTGAGGCTACAATTCCTAATTATTTTTCATACATGCCCTAATTTCCAACTCCACAATCAAATCTGTTGCTCTCCTTTGAACTGTGTCCTAGCTGTCCTTTGCGGTTAGTGGTCCTGACACATGGCATCACGCCCTGGTGCCCGGTTTTGTCCATCCTCTTATGCCTGACTTAGGTATCTGTATCAGACGGGCAGAGGTTAAAAGGTTCATGCCCAAGATGGGTGATGGCCTCCACTCCAAAAGGGAGCATGTGCTTTGATCAGAGATTCTATTCCAAAGCTGGTTCATTGGCAGGTCCAAGCATTCAGGAGTTGGTATTAGATAGGGAAGAAACACCATCCAGGCTTGGCATCAGGGAAGTCCTGGCCCTTGACCAGCCCCGGTGTCCTCTGATGAGTAACAGACACAGCCAGAAAAGAGGGGTCCAGCACATGTCCATGGAAAGGAGTGAAAGGAGAAGGGGTACAATGTGTCCCATTGGAGAGGGCATCACCAAGGAATGATACCTTGTCAGGGACAGGGCCACCATCACCTTCTTACACATGCTACGTCTCAAACAACACAGGTTCCCCCGCACGCCAACACAGACACCCCCCCCCCCCC
>NW_006788200.1:5177346-5204687 GCF_000442215.2 Lipotes vexillifer
ACACCCCCCCCCCCCCCCCCCCCCACACACACACCCTTAGGCAGATCTAATTCCTACTCATTCTCTTCAGGTGTACAATTCAGTTGGTCCCTGATCCTCGAGGAGTGTACATAATTACATAACAAAAGGTGCCAGGTGTCCAAGAGAGAAAAAATGACAGACTACCATGGGAATGAGAGTCATGAAGAGAGAGAAACTGTGACCGACACCAGGCACAAAGAAGGCTTATAGAAAGGGAGCAACAGAATTGGGGACATTGGAGGTAGGCTCTGAAAAATGGGTAGTCCAAGACATGAAGAAATTGTGGGCAGGGGAAACAAGTGATCAGAGGCAACAATAAAAGCACTGGTAGATTGGCTTGGTGGGTGGGTGGGGACTGAGGCCTATGAGCAAAATCATGATATAAGCGGAACTGTACATGACTTACAATTAAATGCAACATCTTCACAAAGCGCAAATGTTTGATCTCTATAATTCCCATGTAAGCCGCTTGGGGCAGAGTAAAGTTGCACCAGTGAAAAACGACAGTAGGAGACTGATAACTGTGTGTTATGGTTTGGTCGATCCACTACAGGGAATTGCTGGATTGTTCTATTAAGTGTTACCGTCAGTCAATATAGTGTAGTGATTAAGAACTTAGGCTCCAGGTTCTAATCCCAGCTTTACCGTTCACTTGACCTTGGACCAGTTACTTAACTTTTCTTGACCTCAATTTCTTTATCTTTGAAGTGGAAAAATAATTACAGCTACTGCATAGAGTTGTCAAGTAGTAAGGCAGGCAATCCATATAAAGTGCTTCGCAGAGAACCAGGCATATGACAGTGTACAAAAAAGCTGCTAACCCACTCCCTGAAGCCCCAGCAATGTCCCCAAGACCATCCATTTGGATGAGCATGATTTAGACCTGTGTATGTATAATAGATATACCTCAACACATACATATCTGTTTATGACAAGCAATAAGCAGTGACTCCTTTAGAAAAGACACATATTTGTTCAAAATGCACAACTGAAATGTATTTGCAATAAGGGTAAAGGCAGAAGGCTTGCGCTGCCCACATCTATTTTTGACTACACTGATGCTAATTCTACTGCTATAAAAAGAGGCCTCTAGACCTGGGTAGCAACCCCAGGGGGCTGCCAACACCGTTAAATTTTTACCCAATCTTCCTAATGATTGAATTAACCTAAGGCAACAACCATTAAAATCAGTAACCCATCTTGCTTTATAAGCTCCTACAATGAAAAGTACACAGCAAATCCCACAACGTGTTCTACTTGTCTTCAAGGGAGAAAAAGCCCATTCCTTAATCACACAAATGGCCAGTTTGTCCTCAATTCTTTTACGCGTTTGCCATCAAGCTTATCTTGAATGGGCTCAGAGTGAGGGCTCTCGTCAGGCCTCCCAAAACTCCTGGAAGAAGAAGCCCTGCTCCCTCCTTGGCTGTGGACACAGTAACAAGTGGGCTGGTGACACGACTTAGCACATGCTAAGCTGGGCAGATCTGTGTGTGTCCCCAGGGACACTCAGACTCTGGTAAAATGAACCTGAAATACTGTTACTGAAAGGCTCAGAATTCTGACAGGCTTCCCGTGATTACAAACATCTCCCTCACCTCAATCTACTGTGTGTTTTCGTGTGTGTGGGTATATGTGTAGATGTATACAGACACACACACTTTATTCATCAGTAAGTAAAACTGATAAGAACCCACCACCTGTTAAGTCCTCAGAAAGATTATTCCTTCATCAGAGAAGGCAATAACCCTAAAGGCAATAATGATATTCCCGTCAATAAAAATCAGCCATAGGAGCGGGACAGGCCAAAGACTAGTGTGGATAAAAAAGAAAAATGATGCTAGTAAACTGCATATGGTTAATCAAGTACAATGACAGTTGATGCAATGCCAACAAAATCCTGAGGATTCCATGTCCCCTTCTTATGACCTTCTCCTAAAGGGGATTCCTGGTGGTAGAGGTGGTGGTGGTGGTGATGGTGATGGTGGCCAGGGGTGGGCAGAAGGGTGGTGACCGGGTCTGACAACATAAGAGCATAACCACAACTCCCTGTGCTTTCCTTTTTTGCAAGTTCTGATTATGTTCTCCTCTGCCAGAATTTTTTTAGCAGCACCCAACACCTGGAATTGCAACTTACAGAAGGGCGTCAATCCCCAGAGACTAGAGGAATTAATTAACATAAGGCTGGACACAGTGTGCTCAGGGAACAGAGAATGGTCAGCCTGTAGAGCAGGGTCTGCCCCTCGATAATGGAACGTGGGGTGCGCATTTCTCTTAGTATCTGCAGAAATTCCTCCCGGAGAAAATCCACCATGTGGAGCTAAAGACAACATTTTCTTTCTTTGAAATCAGGGCAACCTCAGGCAATGGGCAAAGCAGATGTCCTGTGCACAGGTGTGCCAGGAGCCATTCCACTTTATCGAAGGCATTTTCAAAGGGATCCAGGGTGGGAGGGAGTCCAGAGGCCCCTTCACTGGGAAAACAGCCCTGGGCGGCAGCTGGGCTAAGAAGCTCGGGGGCGGGCACCCAGTTTGGACAAGAGTGAGGATAAGAGAGAACCAGGGAGCAACACATGACAGGAAGAGGTGAGAATCAAGAGGGGGTGACAAAGGGAAAAGGAGAAAAACAGATAAGGAAAGAAAAGGCAAAAATACTTCAGGAAAAGAGGCTTAAGGAGGCTGGGAGGGGAAAAATGTAGGGGTTTGGGAAGGAGGGGCACGAAAATGGAGAGCTTGTAAGATAACCAAGTTTAAAACTCCCTCTCACAGGAACGCAAGGATTCTTCAATATACGCAAATCAATCAATGTGATACGCCATATTAACAAGTTGAAGGAGGAAAACCATATGATCATCTCAATAGATGCAGAGAAAGCTTCCGACAAAATTCAACACCCATTTATGATAAAAACCCTGCAGAAAGTAGGCAGAGAGGGAGCTTACCTCAACATAATAAAGGCCACATATGACAAACCCACAGCCAACACTGTCCTCAATGGTAAAAAACTGAAACCATTTCCACTAAGATCAGGAACAAGACTAGGTTGCCCACTCTCACCGCTGTTATTCAACATAGTTTTGGAAGTTTTAGCCACAGCGATCAGAGAAGAAAAAGAAATAAAAGGAATCCAAATCGGAAAAGAAGAAGTAAAGCTGTCACTGTTTGCAGATGACGTGATACTATACTTAGGGAATCCTAAAGATGCTACCAGAAAACTACTAGAGCTAATCAATGAATTTGGTAAAGGAGCAGGATACAAAATTAATGCACAGAAATCTCTGGCATTCCTATATACTAATGATGAAAACTCTGAAAGTGAAATTAAGAAAACACTCCCATTTACCACTGCAACAAAATGAACAAAATACCTAGGAATAAACCTACCTAAGGAGACAAAAGACCTGCATGCAGAAAATTATAAGACACTGATGAAAGAAATTAAAGATGATACAAATAGATGGAGAGATATACCATGTTCTTGGATTGGAAGAATCAACATTGTGAAAATGACTATACTACCCAAAGCAATCTACAGATTCAGTGCACTCCCTATCAAACTACCACTGGCATTTTTCACAGAACTAGAACAAAATGTTTCACAATTTGTATGGAAACACAAAAGACCTCGAATAGCCAAAGCAATCTTGGGAAAGAAAAACGGAGCTGGAGGAATCGGGCTCCCGGGCTTCAGACTATACTACAAAGCTACAGTAGTCAAGACAGTATGGTACTGGCACAAAAACAGAACTATAGATCAATGGAACAGGATAGAAAGCCCAGAGATAAACCCATGCACATATGGTCACCTTATCATTGATAAAGGAGGCAAGAATATACAATGGAGAAAAGACAGCCTCTTCAATAAGTGGTGCTGGGAGAACTGGACAGCTGCATGTAAAAGAATGAAATTAGAACACTCCCTAACACCATACACAAAAATAAACTCAAAATGGATTAACGACCTAAATGTAAGATCAGACACTATAAAACTCCTGGAGGAAACCATAGGCAGAACACTCTATGGCATAAATCACAGCAAGTTCCTTTTTGACCCACCTCCTAGAGAAACGGAAATAAAAACAAAAATAAACAAATGGGACCTAATGAAACTTAAATGCTTTTGCACAGCAAAGGACACCATAAACAAGATGAAAAGACAACCCTCAGAATGGGAGAAAATATTTGCAAATGAAGCAATGGACAAAGGATTAATCTCCAAAATTTACAAGCAGCTCATGCAGCCCAATATCAAAAAAGCAAACAACCCAATCCAAAAATAGGCAGAAGACCTAAAGAGACATTTCTCCAAAGAAGATATACAGATTGCCAACAAACCCATGAAAGAATGCTCATTACACATCTCTAATAATCATTAGAGAAATGCAAATCAAAACTACAATGAGATATCATCTCACACCAGTCAGAATGACCATCATCAAAAAATCTACAAATGATAAATGCTGGAGAGGGTGTGGAGAAAAGGGAACCCTCATACACTGTTGGTGGGAATGTAAATTGATACAGCCACTATGGAGAATAGTATGGAGGTTCCTTAAAAAACTAAAAGTAGAACTACCATATGACCCAGCAATCCCACTACTGGGCATATACCCTGAGAACCATAATTCAAAAAGAGTCATGTAGCACAATGTTCATTGCAGCTCTGTTTACAATAGCTAGGACATGGAAGCAACCTAAATGTCCACCAACAGATGAATGGATAAAGAAGATGTGGCACAGATATACAATGGAATATTACTCAGCCATAAAAAGGAAAGAAACTGAGTTATTTGTAGTGAGGTGGATGGACCCAGAGTCTGTCATACAGAGTGAAGTAAGTCAGAAAGAGAAAAACAAATACTGTATGCTAACACATATATATGGAATCGGAAAAAAAAAATGCTCATGAAGAACCTAGGGGCAAGACAGGAATAAAGACGCAGACCTACTAGAAAATGGACTTGAGGACATGGGGAGGGGGAAGGGTAAGCTGGGACAAAGTGAGAGAGTGGCATGGACATATATACAATACTAAATGTAAAATAGACAGCTAGTGGGAAGGAGCTGCATAGCACAGGGAGATCAGCTCAGTACTTTGTGACCAGTTAGAAGGGTGGGACAGGGAGGGTGGGAGGGAGGGAGACGCAAGAGGGAAGAGATACGGGGATATATATATATACCACTTCGTTATAAAGCAGGAACTAACACACCATTGTAAAGCAGTTATACTCCAATAAAAACGTTAAAAATTTTTCAAAAATAAAATAAAATAAAACTCCCTTTCACACAAACGCACGTTGAAAAAAATTCTTTCACCAAAATTCTGTCAGACTCAAAGATAAGAGGAAGGATAGCCGCACGCATTCACTTTGAAGAGTCTTTTTAAGACATGTCTTTGGTGTCAGCCAGTGAGAGAAAGGAGGAGTTTGGGTGCACGTAGATCTCTGATGGAGCGTGGGACAGGGGTGGAGACAGGGAGCAGAGAGTTATCTGCAAAGCCTCCCAGATGGGGGCTTAGAGAAACAAATCCTATGGCCTCTGGTCCTACGTGGAGCCAGTCCAGGTAAGAGAAGGTGTGGCCATTAGACCAAGGAAAGGGAAGGACCTCCAGGGCCACAGGTTGGGAGGGAGATGCGCCTGCTCTGTGGCCACCTTCCAGAAATCACCTCCACACCCGCGGAGGAGAGGGAGGGCAGCGGCTTTGAAGAGATGAATCCCTGGGGCCATTTCACACATACACACACACACCTGCCCCCGCCGGAACCGTCAGTCCATCTTACTGCCCATTTCACAGCCAGGGCCGCCTCATCAAAGACGCATCCTGACCATCCAGCGCCTTCACATCAAACTGCCCAGAAATGGCCTCATCTGTCTGTTTGATTATTGACCACTGATTCCTCCGCTAGAACACAAGATCCACGAAAACAGGAATTTGTCTGTCTGTTTAGCTCTCAAATCCCTGTGGGTTTAACACATGGTAAACACATATTTGTGAAAGAAGCCAAAGAATTTCTCCACTCGTCCAGCTGTTACTCACAGAAGTGTACTGCTATGGGTACCACCTTGTTAGGGGCTGCAGAGGGGAACGGTCGTGCTGGGCCTGTTCTCGAAGTCTGTTAGGCACCAGGCATCTGACCACAAGCCGTCCCTACAGCTTCCCAGAGGAAAGCATGCTAGGCACATCTCACGTTAAAGAGAGTGAAGCTCGGAGAGGCCGAGAAACTTGACTTTTTGCACACCTGGATAGCAGAGCAAGAAATCAAATTCAGAAGCCCAAGGTCCTTCTCTACAGAGTTTGGGGGATGACAGAGTCTAGTGGCAGCCCAGCCATCTTGTCTTGCCCTGAGAGAGCCCAGCTGCAGCCACCCTCATCGTGGTCCCGCCCCCTCAGGGTGGGAAGGGGGCAGAGATAAACAGCGTGATTTGTTCAGACCCAGCTTTGCGCTGGCCCAACACTGACAACATCTCTGCCTCCGGATTCCCAGCTCCAGTGGATGCAGGGGTCAATTCTGGAATCACAGCAAGCATCAGAGGAGAAGCTTCTGGGGGCACACGAGTAGCATTTAGTGTTCCTTGGCTAGAGAGGGAAAGAAGGCGCCCTGGGCTTCTGTGAGGACACTGGGCCCCAGCTCTGCGGCTCCAGGCTTGACCTCTCCCGAGGGCCCACCTGTCACATTAACTGCCCAGCTGACACCTCCACGTGTCTGCTCGGAGCCCACACTTCATGTCCAAAAACAACATTCTTTTTTTTTAATTGAAGTAGAGTTGATTTACAATGTTGTGCCAGTCTCTGCTGTACAGCAAAGCGATTCAGTTACATACATACATACCTTCTTTTTTAATACGCTTTTCCATTATGGTTTGTCACAGGATACTGAATACAGTTCCCTGTGCTATACATTAGGGCCTTGTTGTTTATCCATTCTAAATATAATAGTTTGTATCTACCAACCCCAAACTCCCAGTCCATCCCTCTTGCTCCCCCACTCCCCCTTGGCAACCACAAGTCTGTCCCCTATGTCTGCAACTCTGTTTCTGTTTTGAAGATAGGCTCATTTGTGCCCTATTTTAGATTCCCCATCAAAGTGATATCATATGGCATTTGTCTTTCTCTTTCTGACTTATCTCACTTAGTGTGATAATCTCTAGTTGCATCCATGTTGCTGCAAATGGCATTATTTTGTTCTTTTTTATGGCTGAGTAATATTCCATTGTATATATGTAACACATCTTTATCCATTCATCTGTCGACGGACATTTAGGTTGTGCCCATGTTTTGGCTACTGTGAATAGTGTTGCTATGAACATAGGGGTACGTGTATCCAAAAACAACATTCTTGATTCTGCAAAACGTGTTCGTCCAGTCTTTTCCAGCTCAGTCAATGAGAGCACCACTGACTCTGCCCTGAAGCCAGACACTCAGGAGGTCACCTCGATTCCTACGTCCATCCACCCATCATTCTCATTGGCCCTCCTCCTAAACATACCCTGCAAGTGGTCTCTTCTCTCCATCTCCTGGCCTCTCTGGACACCTGCAGAAGCCTCCTAACTGGACTCCCTCTCCTCCCCTAGGGCCCTGTGGTCTCCCTTCCATGAAGCACCCAGAGTCATCGTTCAGAAATGTGAATCCCATTAACACCTGAATCCTGCTTGAAATCTGTCCCCGTGACTCAGAAAGCGTCTCCCATGGCCTATAACATCCTACACAATGTGGACCCTGCCCACCTCTCTGCCTTCCTCCCTGGCCCCTCTCACCCTCTGGTCCAGCCACAACGGCAGCTCACCTTCCTTCTGACCCTCTGTCAGGAAGCTACTTCTAGCCTCAGAGCCTTCACTATGCCTGGAATGGTCCTCCCCAGGTCACCGCCTGCTGGCTCCTTTGGTCACTTACATTCTGTGTGTCTCCTAAGGACCCTCCTAGACCACCCCTCTGAAGAAGCCGCCTCTGTCATATCCTGACTTTTCTTTGCAGCATTTAGCAGTCTTTGATATTTTATTGTTTATCTCTCCCAGTAGAATGCATGCCCATGAGAGCAGTGATCTTTTCTGTTGTGTATCCCTGGATCTAGAAAAATGCCTAGAACATGGCAGGAGCTCAGTGTAAACTTAACAAGGGGCTAAATGTCTCTCTGCATCACACCTGGCCCAGAAAAGGAGGTGCCCAGAAACACGAAGACATGTTTGGTAGAGGATGTGGCAACTTTCGTTTCCATACCAGTCAATAAGTGACTGGTTATGGAGCATTTCTAAGGCCATTCAGGTTATTCAAACTCTGGTATTATTTTCCTCCAGTACGAAAAATAGGTTTTGATTACAAAAGTGGGACTGTGCAGAAAAGGCCAACTCCATCCTAAGTCTGCTAAGAACCACACTCATAATGGGTTAAAAAAGAATTAAAGGGGACGAGTTTTCTATCTATACCCAGTGAAAAAGCAAGATATCTGTCCCCTTTTCCCCAACTGATCTAAAAATAAAGGCCCTGCTCAGAGTCCCTGAGAGAGAGTCTAAGTTCTGATTCTGTGTGAGGAAAGGCTCAGCCATTTGCTCACCCTTAATAGGGCATAATGTCACCAATTAGTTAACTGACCCATTTAAGTCGTCACACAGGGTGAATTACAGGCTCCCCAAGCTGGCAGACCTTCAGGGGTCCTCCTATCTCCTCCCTGCTTTGCTGGGGTGTCTTGAAGCCCTAAGAACTATTCCTGTCTTTAAGGGAGACCTTCTCATGACACCTATTTTTCCAACCACTTTTACAGCCCAAAATTCCTCCAAGCAGCAGCCTAAGTTCCGCACAGCACTAATACCAATAGACTGTCCGCCCTGCTCTTTCCCCAGCAGAGATGGACCAAAGTTCATTCCCAGCAAGAGTGGGAGGAAGCAGAGCTGCTCCAATCCCCAGCTCAGCCACTTGCCAGTGGTGACATGTGTGTCAGGGCCCTGACTTTATGCAGAAGGATGGACTTACAGCACTGGGTCTTTCTAACGCTTAGGGCTTTTGTGAGGAGTCAGCCTAAGTGAGGCCACCTCCCCCTTGGCCCATGCCTCCCTCCAATAAGGCCCCTCACTCGTGGACTGTGCCCTCACTAGACGCCAGACACCAGAGCTTGACAGGAACCATCTCCTTCCCTGTCCAGAATAACTCCACAAAGGGCCTGTCAGTGTCATGAGTTTACAGTGAAGAAACTTAGACTCAAAAAGGTTACATCATTTGCCAAGGTCACACCATCAACAAGTGGCTGGGCTGGGGGCCACTGGAACCCTGCAGCGGTGACAGCCCCAGCTTTACCCCGCACCCCCCCCCCCCCCCCCCCCACAATATATTTTTTTGTCTCTATTCACTATACTGTGCTTTAGATCTCCAGGATATATGTTTTTTAAAAAGAACATAAAATACGAGAGGCAGAAAATGAAGTAGCAGAATTTTAATTTTAACTGCATTCAGTTCTATATTTTTCATTTATGCCATTTTTTAAACTATAGTTCAGAAGTTAATTTTTTATTAAGATACTTTGTGTGTGTGTGTGTGTGTGTGTGTGTAGCCAATTTCACATTACTTGGATGAAAAAATAAGAACAAGAGAAAAGCAAACCATCATGACAACTTCTCATGAGGTGCATTTTTTTTCTTTTTTTTTTTTGTGTGGTACGCGGGCCTCTCACTGTTGTGGCTTTTTTCCCCCCCCCCCCCCCCCCCGCGCCCCGCATAGCTGGCCCGGAACACCGGGCACCCGGGACCCGCCAGCACTTACTGAGATGAGTTTAACACATTTTGCAAAGCAAGCAAGAAAGATGGCGACTGTAAGATGCTGCTGTTCACTTACATTCCCTTTTGTAATGATAATGTTTATAAGTCTCCCCTGAGCAGCCTAAATAAAGGGGTGAGGTGGGAAAGGAAGTAGAGTTTGACCCTCTGGAGCACCAGGCTCCTTACCTGAATTATCGCATCTTACTCCTCAGTGACCCTGGCTTATACATTATGATCCTCATTTTATAGGGCAGAACGTCAAACTCAAAGAAATCTCCAGCTTCCTAAGCCTGAAGCCAGTGGGTTTTATTTCCCACAGACCCTGCTGTAAGATTCTCAGGGATTACAGTCACCACTCCCGGGGCTGTCTGATTCCCCGACTCCATGCTCTTGGCCACCTCCAGCTATGACCAAGACCCCCCTACTCCGATGCTTGGCTGAAAGAAAACCAGGAGAGCTAGTGGCTCCAGAATATCCAGGTCAGAGCTGTGAGGAGGCCTCGTTCCCCCTCCTCAGCTTTCCTCCTTCCCACACTCTGATGAGCACAGTCTCAAAATAGAAACCCCCAGAGTTCAGGCACTGGGATGACGGAGAAACACAAAAAGGCCATGAATGAGACGCTCACTCCCCTCTCCTCAAAACAAACAACGGCATGTGTGATCGAGTAGATGGCTTGCTTCGATTTGACCTGGAACAGAATCCAATGCTACCGACATGTGAGGTCTTGGGCTGGGCACTGGGGGAAGATGTGGGTAGTAAAGGTGACCTCGGGCTCGTGAGTTCAAGGATCTTCCATCTTAGAGCGCGACCCTCACAAGCAACCCTAATTCAGGGCCGAAAACACAGAGGGGAAACACGGATGGCCCCTAGCAGAAAGGGAAAGGCTCAGGGGAGGACCAGTATTATGCTGGGCACTGAGCAGCAGATGCGATTTCCAGCAGGAATGAGGCACCCTGGGTGCAAGAGTGAACACGGGAAGAGAGGAAACTGAAGATGTGGCGCGGAATGTTCTAGTCTGGATGCGTGTGAGGGTGGTCCAGGCCGGAAGACCAGAAGAACCATTAAGCCTTGCACTAGGCTGTTTGGACTTTCTTCCACAGTCAGTGCAAGCCTCACTGTCAGTTTCTGAGGGGCAAGTGACACCAAGGGATGTGCTTTAGGGTCCTTCACTCCAGCAGCCATGGGGATTGCTGTGAACTAGAAGGACCCATCAACAGGGGACAGTGGTGACCATGGTTCTACTGACAACACGGGGCTCTCTCAAATTCCAGCCTTAGAAATGAAACTTCTGAACTGGATTAAGGGAATGAGAGAAACAGTCACAGGGGCCCCGAGGCTAGCTTCCCAATGCTCGAAGCTTCCAACTTGCCATCAGCTTTGTCCCTCTCTTTTGCTTCATTCGAATGAAGCATTAAACAGAGCTGGAAGTATGGTCCCCATGGAAGCTAGAAACTAAGGAGCATTAGCTGACAAACAGGCTCACTGCTGTGTAAACTCCCAGGGCAAATGCAAAGTGTGAGCTAATCTTGCCATCATCACAAGTTCTCTGAGCTGAGGATAATGTATGGTAATCTAAATCTGGCCTGGCAAACGCCTGCCTGGGAAATCTGATTGGGATTTGTTTGCTGATTCCCTTCTATCCTCCAGGAGATTGCAGGACATGGCACACCAAGACCTAGTCATGAAGGTGACACGTCCCTAGTGCTCCAGTCCCCAAGGCACTCATCTGCTGGACCTCCACTGTTGGCTAAAAGGGACATGAGGATAACAATCTGCAAATAATTCTGCAGCAGTGGGTCTGTAGGAAGAAACCTACAGCTTGATCAATGCATGGTTAAAGAGTTCAGGGTGCCCCTCTGTATACAGACCATATGTAAAGCTCAATTGTGCCCCTCTCCTTCTTTGCTTAACATCTTCTGAAAGATTCCATCATTTTTTTTTTTTTTTTGCAGTACGCGGGCCTCTTACTGCTGTGGCCTCTCCGTTGAGGAGCACAGGGTCCGGACGTGCAGGCTCAGCGGCCATGGCTCACGGGCCCAGCCGCTCCGCGGCATGTGGGAGCTTCCCAGACCGGGGCACGAACCCGTGTCCCCTGCATCGGCAGGCGGACTCTCAACCACTGCGCCACCAGGGAAGCCCCAGATTCCATCAATTCTGAAACAAAGTTTAAAATGCGCTGTCAGGCACACCTGTCCAGCCCTCGCCACCTGTGGCTCCTCACCACCTAAAACTCCAAACCCCTTAATAAATGAGCAGCCTGCAGCTCCCCTCACAAAACACACACATCTCCACACCCTGGCTTTGACAGTTCCCTCCACCTACGCTGCCCCTCTTCTCCTGGCTACATTTTACTTGTTTTTCAAAACACAACTCAGACATCTCCTTCTCTGGGAAGTTTCCTGAACAGTTTTCAGCTCTCAGTTATTCAGCCAATACTTGTCAGCATTTACTGTATGTATACGAAGTATTATTACAATCCCTGCTTTACACTGAGGGAGATCAGAGAGGTTAACTTGCTGGAGGTCACAGAAACATAGTCTGGATTCACTCCCCACTCCAGTCTGGATTTGGGAGCTGTGGTCTGAATGACTGCTCTGTTCACACTTAACCTCTGCACCAACATTTCTCTGTCTTAGTCTGTCTTTTCCACCAGACGGTCAAGTCCCTGAAGGCAGAGATGGCCCAACCCATCTCTCTGGCCAGCACAGGGATACTGGCCTGCTGCAGGGGCTCAGTCAAGAGTCCCAGAGCCAGGACTTCCCTGGTGGAACAGTGGTTAAGAATCAGCCTGCCAAGTCAGGACATGGAAGCAACCTAAGTGTCCATCAACAGATGAATGTATATATGTGTGGCACATATATACAATGGAATATTACTCAGCCATAAAAAGAAATGGAGTTATCTGTAGTGAGATGGATGGACCTAGAGTCTGTCATACAGAGTGAAGTAAGAAAGAGAAAAAAACAAATACCATATGCTAATGCACATACATGGAATCTAAAAGGAAAAAAAAGTGGTTCTGAAGAACCTAGGGGCAGGACAGGAATAAAGACACAGATACAGAGAATGGACTTGAGGACACGGGGAGGGGAAAGGCGAAGCTGGGATGAAGTGAGAGAGTGGCATTGACTTATAATATACACTACCAAATGTAAAACCGAATGCTAGTGGGAAGCAACCCCATAGCACAGGGAGATCAGCTCTATGCTTTGTGACCACCTAGAGGGGTGGGATAGGGAGGGTGGGAGGGAGATGCAAGAAGGAGGAGATATGGGGATATATGTATATGTATAGCTGATTCACTTTGTTATAAAGCAGAAACTAACACACTATTGTAAAGCAATTATACTCCAATAAAGATGTTATAAAAAAGAATCCGCCTGCCAATGCAGGGGACACGGGTTCGAGCCCTGGTCTGGGAAGATCCCACATGCCGCAGAGCAACTAAGCCTGTGCGCCACAACTACTGAGCCTGCGCTCTAGAGCCCGCAAGCCACAACTACTGAAGCCCGCGAGCCTAGAGCCCATGCTCCGCAACAAGAGAAGCCACTGCAATGAGGAGCCTGTGCACCGCAACGAAGAGTAGGCCCCGCTCGTCGCAACTAGAGAAAGCCCGCGTGCAGCAACAAAGACCCAATGCAGCCAAAAATAAAAAAATAAAAATAAATTTATTTATTTAAAAAAAAAAAAAAAAAAAACCTTAATGCCCGAGTCCCAGACCAGCAGTCCCACAGCACCATCAGGCTAAGCTCCTCCACTCTGGATGCTCTCCTCTCTAGACCCACACACCCTGGACTCTGGCCAACCAACTTCTAGGCCCACGTCGTCAATTTGCAGGGAGACTTGATGAAGAAATGTGAACGGTTTAGTAGAGAGACACTCCACTTCAGAAACAACTCCTAGTGTACTTGTTAGGGACAAGGTACCAGCACTTGTGTTCTTGGCATGCAGGGGATAAGAACCCCCAGTCTTGACCAAGAAAGAACGGGTAACTCTGTGTATAAACACATGACATTTCATTATGTATTGCATAAATATATCCTTTTCAAACACCCTTACTCCCACAGATCTTTACACAGTGCTCACTACATGGCAGAGACTATGCATAAAAAGATGAATAAGAGCCAGTACCACAGAGCCCCTGGTGAGACAGAGACCTGCCTGGGGATGCAAATGGAGGACTGGCCAATTCTGGAACGATGAAAGTTGGGAAAAGGTCAGGAAAAGGGACATGGAAGACATCCTGCTGGCCTGCAAACCATTATTCATAGTTGTTAGTATCTGGGTCCATGTTCTAAACCCAGCTGCACAACCAAATATGGATTCCTGAATCTCACCTCCTGAAATCAAAACCTGGGTGGGAGGGCCCAAGATTCTGCACTTTTAAGTTCCCCAGGTGACTCTTGTGCAGGCTGTTTCGCACAGGTCTAGGGATGGGGTCCCGGAGCCACTGCTCCAGGATACAGGGATCCCGAGAACACTGAGGGGGCTGCAGGTGGTTCAGGGAAGGCTGAAGAGCCGCAGACTCTAAGCGAAAAGACTGGCGTTTACATTCACCCTCCAGCTCTTGCTAGCTGTGTAGAAAACGGCAAGTCACGCAGCCTCTCGGAACCCCTGTCCTCACCGGCAGGCTGGAAGGTACAAAGGTTCAGAGTCAGACTGCCTGGATGGAAATCCCAGCTCCACTGTTTCCCCGTGGGGTGACTTTGGGCAAGTCACTCGTGCCCTCTCTGTGCTGGAGCTTTCCTTCCTTATAACATCGAGCTATGAATATTATCCACTCAGAGGAGATGATCCACATAATGCACTTTGCACAGCAGCTGATACCCGGCAATCATGAACTGCTTATCTGCCATTATGATCACCATCCTCACCGTGGGATGGTAGTGTGACCTTAGGATTTAGCCCAGTGCCCACCAACAGAAGGAGGGTTCCCCAGGACAGGAACAAACTTTTTCAGAGTTTTAAAACATAGCTTTGATTTCTTTAATTACTATGTAAAGTAGGCATTCTCCAGTGAGCATTTGGGGTTGAGCTTTCTCCCAAGGATCCACAGCTGCTGAAGAGGCTAGCAGAATCAGCTCCTGAGTGGATGTGACTCAGACACTCAGAGCCAAAGGAAGCTGCTGAAGTAGGCAGCAGCCTGGCACAGGAGCAGTTCAGCCAGTCTCCTCGACTGACCCCAGCGCCCAGCCGCGCAAAGCCCTTCTCTTTCCCAGCCCCACACGAGTTACTCCTGACCCAGACATCCACCCCTTTCCTTGACCCAGAATGTCCCATCATCTCCTGGCATCTGCTACCCACCTCAACCCACACTCCTGTCATTTGGGGAAAAGGTGAAGAACTCCCCAGGCTGGAGCTCTGCAGGGTTTCAAGTAAAATCAACACCCATGTCCATACACCGATGAAATCAAACAAGAGGTCTCCTGCCCTTCACGGCCCAGAGCAGAGAACATTAGGGCAGCCACTTAGCACCCAGTTCGGGGCATGAGCACAAGCATGGAAGGCCTACAGCACTAAGACAAGGGGCTTCTCCAAGAGAATCGAGAAGTAGGTGGACTGGCACCAGCCTCTCTCCGACCTCCTCGACCACCCTTCTGGCCTCCCTCCCCATCTCACCCTCAATGCCCCTTTCGGTTTCTAGAGGATTCCAAGCTCTGTCCTGCTCAGAGGCGTTGAGATTGCTGCTTCCTCTCAGAGCCCTGTCCCTTAGGATCATCTTATCCTCCAGGCCTCATCTTCGATGGCTCCATCTCATAGAGGCCACCCCTGACGACCCCATCCCTTTTATTCTCTCTCCCCAGAACCTGCACGTTCCCTCCAGAGAACTTCACCATGCTTGCGATTATTCCGCTTTGTGCTTATCTTGCCGACCACTGCATCTCCAGCACCCAGCGGAGCAGACAGCACAGAGTGAGTGAATGAAAGGACCAATAAAGGGAGGGGGCAGGGGTGGAATCAAGGCCGGAGGAGGAGGAAACAGAAAGGCTCCGTTGGGAGAGGGAGGGAAGAGAATAGCGAGGCCAAAACAGAACAGAAGACAAAGTGCCTTTCTTGGGTCCCGGGTGGCCAGGGGTAGTTTTATTTCTTGTTCTTTGCTTGGAGGCACTACACAGGTTCCACTCTATCCTTATCAAGTTGACTTGCTCCAACGCTAAGGCCCCCTTCTCTGAAGCCACTACCATCACTGGCTGCCCCCTGACTGTCCAGCTGCCCCCCGGGAAGAAACCTATGGGTTCTGAGCCGGGGCAGGATCCTGAAATTTCTCAAGCAGATGGCACCGGCTTCCAGCACTGAAGGAGTCCTGGCGATTATTTTAATTTGTTGAGTTTCTCTTTTGAATTCAGGAAATAGATGCAGGCAAACTAGCTACAAGCTATACTTGCATGACTTCAATACCTGACAGTCTTGTGGCAATCTCCTTTTCAACCCAGGGCCCTCTAACTCTCCATGAAATAAAGAAAGAAAGAAAATCTTCAGGGAGGAAGGAGGTGAACACAGTGGGGGCTGCTGTGTGATTAGGTGATGGACTACAGTGGTGCCAGGGTGCCCAGAGGAGGCCATCTCACTGAGGGGACAGAAAAGAGATGTGAGCCAGGCTGGCATCTAAGGAGGATCCTGCAGGACCATAGAGCAATACCACACAGGGAAGATGCAAGCTGTGTGTCTGCTAGATAAGGCCTTTCAAGGTACAGCCTGGTAATTGAAAACAAAATGAATGTGGGATTGCTACAAGACAGGCAGTAACAAAGTACAGTGCTCCATCTTGGTAAGTCATTAGAAGTGAAGTCTTCTTAAGGGGCTGAAGTGGGGATGGCAGCATGTGGAAGCCAATTCCTTCTGAGACCAAATTTATCTGCACCGCAGAATGAAGGTGATGACCGGGCACCCAACGAGTCTCTGTCCTCGCGGGCATGATGCCTCCCTGAGTCGGGACCTGCGCGTGCACCAGCTGGACAGGCTGAGCCACCCCCACCTTGAACCAAACACCTCTGGCCCCGTGGACCCCTTCAGCTGCTTTCCTCTTGCTTACCTTTCACAACCAACCTTCTCAAAGGAGTCTGTGGAGCCGTAACACTGATGGACATAGGGAGGCCAGTAAGCCAGGCCCTTCCCCGGGCTCCTCCTGGTGGAAAGAGCTACATAACAGCTATGGCTCTTGTTCCAGCTATCTGTTTGGATTGCACCTGTTGTCATCAACATTATCCTGGAAGGACTCAATTTCACTCCACGGAAACACCTGCAAAGCTCTGGACCAAGCTGGACAAGCTAGCGTCGGTAACTTTCTTCTAGCCCCAGAAGACATCAGGAAAGGGACAGAAGGAACGGGGGTTGGGAGGTTGCAACTGTTACTATAAACTTCACAGAGGCTCACCAGCTGGGTCAGGCTTAAACGAGGGCACAACTGACACACGTGAAGCCACCAAGATTCCCAGTCTGTGAGCTAAGTGTTCCCCATATCCCTTGCATTATCTCAGAATCCTCAGGTGTCCAGTTTGGGGAGGGATGAGGCAGTGAGCCAGGTGTTCACCTGCATCTGGTCTAGTCCTGCTGTCTCCAGTGCCCTGGACCCCACCTGGCCTTCCTTCTGTATCATTTCACTCCACTCTTCCCAGGAGACCAACAACCTCCAGGTTCCTAACTCCAAAGGCCACATCTGCATCCTCTCAGCTCCTTTCAGTCCCCTGACCACACCTTCCTTCCCGAATGCGTCCCTCCCTGTGGTTCCCATGACACTCTGGCTATGCTGATCCCAGTCAACTTCCTGCCTTTCTGGCACCTCCTCTGTCTCCTGTGAGCACTCCTCCTGCTTTTTATCCCTTCTATATTGTTGTTCCTTGGGGTTCTCTCCTAATTCTCTCTCTCACCCAGTCTGCTCTCCCTGAAAGAGCACAGCAACCATCTACCCTGCTCTATGGCTTCAAATACCTCCTTCGTGCGATGGCTCCCAAATGTTTCTCCAGGCCCAACCTCACCACTGAGCTCCAAGCCCATCTGTCTAGTTACCTACTGGTCCTCGTTCCAGGGACAATCCACAGGCAATATGACAGCGACCCAGGCCCTACACTTACCTCACCCTTTTTCTTCCCAAACCATCTCTTCTTTCCATGTTCCTGTCTAGTCACCCTGTAACTCTAGGAAGTTCATCACCTGTAACTCCTTCTTTTCTCTGTCCCCCTATATCCAAACTCACCCTTCTCTCTACCCTCCAGTACCCACCTTACCTGTCCCCCCCCCCACCAACCCATCCTAGTTTCTCCTCTGATCTACAGCAACTACCTCCTTACTGAGATCTTGCTGGGTTCAAGCTTAATCCCCCTCTGACCCACCTTCCAAACTGCCATCCTTATCTATAACTCGTACATGCATTGAGCACCCACTGTGTTCTGGGCACTATAAAAAAAAAATACTTTCACTCTGGGCATGTTCCTGGTGGCTGTAAATTCTAGAAAAGACATAAGCAGACCACTAAAGTTAAATAAGTTAAAACAGGGCTTCCCTGGTGGCGCAATGGTTGGGGGTCTGCCTGCCGATGCAGGGGACACGGGTTCGTGCCCTGGTCCCAGTCAGGGAAGATCCCTCATGCCGCGGAGCAGCTGGGCCCCTGAGCCATGGCTGCTGAGCCTGCGTGTCCGGAGCCTGTGCTCCACAATGGGAGAGGCCACAACAGTGAGAGGCCTGCGTACCGCAAAAAAAAAAAAAAAAAAAAAAAAAAAAAATATATATATATATATATATATATATATATATATATATATATGTTAAAACGGGAGTTATGTGGAGTGCTGTGAGAGTGTGGAAAGGAGACTGAAAAAGCCAATCGTGTCACTTCCTATCAACAACCTTCAGGGACTCCCCTGTAGATGCCCTCAACAGAGCTGCCAGTGGTGGTGTCATGCATGACACACAGGAGAGGGGGACCCATTATGAGGTATCCCAAGTAATTAGTTAGCCTATATTAGCGAAAACAATTAGGGCCCAAGAACGGGAGTTTTCAGACCATTATCTTTCTATACAGTAGAACAGATACAAGGCTCCCTGATAATGATAGCCCTGTTCCTTAGTTGCAATCTGAAGCAGAGGAAATACAATCCTATAAGGTGAGCAACATCCCAGACAAGTCCACAGGACATCCTGGGTCAGGCAGTCACTGTAGGAGAAAGGAAGGGAGCCGCTGGCCTTTCAGATACCCTCACTATGGTGTCTAAGGGCCACATAACATGTCCAGCCCAGGTCCATCCATCTCACACCTGTCCCCAGCTGGCTCCTTGTTCCAGCCATACCTGATCACTATTTTCTAACTATACTCTGCTCCCAAGACTTTGGGACCTCTCTTAGATTGTTATGCCCTGCCTGAAATGCTGTTTCCACCACGTCTACCATCCTTCAGGTCACAGATTACAGCCCAGGAACAAATGACCAACTGCTTCCCTCCTCAGGGCCTCCGGAGCCCCATTTGTTCGTGGTCTTCCTCCCCCATTCTCCATGATATCCAGAACATGGTGGAGCAGGGCTGGAGCCTGATCCTGCCCTGTCTACCCAGGGCTTACTTTAGCCTCTGGCAATGGATACAGCCCCACATGTATTTCCTGGGCAAACTAAGAACTCATTGTGGGGTCTACCTGCTGCAGAGCCAGGAGAAGCAAGTCTGCACAGGGCAAGAAGGGAGCTTTGAAAGGGCTTCCTGTCTGTGTCCCCACTTTGCATCTAAGGACAGAATGTTCTAGGGTGTTTTTAAATCCTCTTCTCTCTTAGTTGCTCTGTTTTATCTTCCCACCTAGAAGCTGCAAAGGGCCAGGACCTGGCAGACGCAGAAGAAAGACTCCAACTCTTCCCGGCTATGTGACCTTGAGCAAGTTCTTTAACCTCTCTGAGCACTTCCGCTTCTGTAAATGAGACACATTAAACATCCCACAAATGGGTTGGAAGAAGAAGTAAGTTACCCTGTGCCTTATAAAGCACATAGTGAGCCCTTAGTTAATGTGACATGCCCTTCCCTCCATCCCTTTGTTCTGTAATCCTCACTATGCAAAGGGACTGAGGGGGGGGATGAGTCTTGCAGGAGAGCCTGGCACATGTGAAAGCTCATCAGAAGAGTATAAACAGAGCTCTCCAGACCTGAAGACCAGGGCATCGGAGTCCAATGTGATCTATTATTCACCCACCACGAGCAGCCAGTGCCAGTTGAGAATAAAGAGAAGCCTAGAGTTAGCCTAAGTTAGAGGGTTTCTCCTACTCGCGAGTCTGCCTGTGTTGGGCTGTGCAGTTCCCTAGCTTGGGCACAGCCAAATAAGGCCACGTGGGCTAGGACAGCTGCCTCTCAGGGCACTGAAGCGTTTAAGCAAGGAAGAAACACAATCTGACTTATACTCGGAAAACATGTCTCAGTATCCATCAACAGAAGAATGAACAAATAAACTGTGTACACAATAGACCACCACCCATAAGCTAAAGTGAATGAGCTAGAACTACATGAATCAACATGGATAAACCTCAAAGAAATGCTGAGATGAAAAAGCACAGTGTGATACTGTAACGTGAGGTTTAGAACACACAAAAACAGTAGTACATATGTTTACTTATGGATACATACGTAGTAAAAACATACACATACAATGCAAAACATACAATGCAAAATTCAGTTACCTCTTGGGAGAAAAGAAGGGCATACTGAGGTCTCTTCTAACAAATCTATGATTTTTTTTTTCTTTAAGTAAGTGATCTGAAGCTGACACAGCTGCATTAAAGCTGGTAGGCAGATAGAGACATACATTTTTAAAAACTGTTAGTTATAAAGAAGAAAGTGTCACTCTGATGGCTATGGGGCAAAGGGACTGGAGGGGGCAAGACAGGAAGCAGATGGACCAACCAGGAGGTTACTGCCACAGTTCAGAGAAGAGACGATGGGGAAGGAGAGCAGAGGAAATGATGTAAAATGAGCAGAGACTCAGCGCACGTCTTGGCAGTGATCCAACAGGCTTTGGGTACTGATGGGATGTTTAGTGTAGCTGTAGGTTGATGGATGGGGGGTAGACATTGTGATGTCCAGTTTCCTGGTTAAGTACGTGGATGGTAGAAACACTGAAGTTGGCAGAAAGCAACGGAGGAGAAACATCTGGTCAACCAGGGACAGATCCAGAATCAATGGCCCCCAGCACCACTCCCCAGCAAATGAAGTGAGACAGACATCTCCCCAGACTCATAATGGTCTGTCACCATAGAATATCATGAGAATTCTTTTATAAGCTATGCCTGGCGCCTGGCTTTGATGAAATAACCCAATTAAGAAAGGGTTGGGAAGGACAGAGCTGAAGCCCCCAGTAAAATAAAGCAGCCGATGCTTCATTCTGCCCTCAAACCTCTGGGTACAACCAGCAGAGAAAAACGGGAGGTCTGGATGATGTCCATGAATACTTGATAGCTCAATATAGCTTTGGGGGTGCCAAACACTAAGAAATATGGACAGCGCCTGGCTGCCCCTGAGAAGTTACATTAGCGGTAATAACATAGTAGGCTATAGGTACGGGGTGCTGGTAATTTATTTCCCCTTTAAGGATATGTTAGAAAAGGCAGATTTAATAGTGTGGAAATGAGAATGGGTGAGAGATGACATTGCAATTGTGTAGATAACCCATCAGGCTACCCCAGCCCCCAGACGGCCCTAGGTCTGCTCTCCTTTCTCATAGGCACCTCTGAGGCCCCCTGAAAAGCTTCTTCCTCCACCCCCACCCTCCCAAATGCACACCCCATTCTGTTAGGCTGAACAGGAAAGTGCGTAATTGCTCATTTAATTCGCAAGCCGCCCAGGGTCTTGGTTTTTGTGTATCTGATACACCAATGTGCCTGCTCCAGACTGAATATTCCTAGAAGCAGGACTATTGCCGAGGGCAGCCACTGTGCCCAGTAACACCCCCAGATGAAAAAAGAGATGGCTGCAACAGCAACCACATGTTTTAGCATCAATAACCCTTCTTTCATCAGCAAAGGGAGAGAAGTGGCATTGAAGACTTGGTCATTCACATTCGTTAAATAAGGCATTAAGTATTGATTATACTGGGCACTGTGCCCAGCTCTCAGGGGGCTCTTGGTGCAGGGGACAGACAGACGAGTGAGCAGGCAACAAAGAACTGTGGGAGAAGGGCGACAGCACAGGGAGACACAGGGTGTCTAGGGGAGCCCACTTCATAGCTGGGAAGGCTTCCCAACAGAAGCTGAAACATGAAGGACCAGAGAGCGTTATCCAGATGAAGGGAGTGGAAGAGTGTTTCAGGCAGAGGGAACAGCATGTGCAAGGCCCCAGGCATAAGAGAACACGTGGCCTGTCAGCAGAACTGCAGCGATTCAGTCTTGTTGGAGCAGAGAGTGGCGGGTGGCACGTGCAGAGATGAGAGTGGCGGGGTGAGCAAAGGCACGGTCTTTGCTTTCCTCACACTCAGCCCCGGGCCACCTTGTGCTGGGCAGAGAGAGACTTATGGACAGCCGCACCCTTCCTCCCCTCTCCCTCCTGGCTCCTGTCTTTCTTCCCACAGCCTCCCCTTCCCCCAGACCCTGCTCCCTACACTGGGCCCCACTTGATTTCCCTCCAGGAAGGTGGTTCTCACCCCTCTGCCATAGAGCCTCTGCTGACCACTATCCGCCCGGGCCCAGAGAAAAACCAGGACTCAGCAGAAAGTTTCCATCTGATCCCTCCACAAACACCACCTCTTGGGCCAGCAGTTACAGCCGCGTTTCTGGTCAGAGCCTTCTGTAAAGGATGCTGACACTGCGTACAGCAGCACAAGGGTCCCCGGTCCTGCCTGGTCAGGGTCAGCAGGTTTAACCATAATGAAAACAAAATGCTAAGAGCAGCCTGCCCCAACACAATCCGGACTCCCTCCACATCCAGCATGTAATTAGGAAGACAGAACAGCCTGGCAGCGGTCCGTGATTAAATTCACCATGCACCAAAGGGGTCATCCATCACTTCTTTTGTTTTCTTCTCACTCTAACAATGTAAAATTATCCTCTTAAAAAACTGAAATGAATAGCCTGATCTGGCCTCTCCTTCACTGAAAGCATATACCCACTGCCTGTGCACAGGTTTCCAATACCCCTCTCTGAGTTTTAACTATATATCTTTCCAACCGTAATAATTCTCTGTCTACTCAGTGGTGTGGATTCCACGGAAGGTGATCTTCACAGGTACCACCCTGCCAAAGCTGCCTTGATACAGGCAATTAGCAATTCACCTGAATTTCACAGACACTTAAAACGGTAACTGTGCAGAGCTCTGGTTTTGTCTAACATCATTTAAAAAAAAAAAAAAAAAAAAAAAAATTTTAAAACGGTAACTGTGCAGAGCTCTGGTTTTGTCTAACATCATTTAAAAAAAAAAAAAAAAAAAAAAAGATATCTTAACAAAGCACATGGGTGACTGTGAAATTAGCTGAGATCTAGCCCAAACATCACTATCACCCTCACAGGGCAGGAAGCAGAGAAGATGTGGGAGCTGGGGCAATGGATGAAGGACGGGGCCCAGGCATGGTGGCCACCTTATTTGGCCACAGGCTATAGCAGGCCAGCCTTGAGACTGGACAGCTGCCAGTGGGTATGGCATGACATGGGGGTGGCCCACATTTCCAGATGTGTCACCCAAACTCTCCACTCCGAGAAAGGTGACTCAGCCCAGCCAGGTTCACCGCCCCCTAGAGTTGGAAATAAGAGAGAGTTATGAGTACACACTGGTTGGAGGCAGCAGGGGTAACATCTCTCCAGAGATGGCTGGTGTAGGCTACTCCAAGCCAAGGATGCAGATATCGTACTCTGGGTGGCAGTGAATGTGCAGGATCATGTGTACCCCCCATGATATTGTGATTTATAATAAGAAATAGGGTAGTTCTTATTCAACCCCATTCCTGGCACAGAGTTCCTAAAACCCTTGCAACTTCCTAAGTAATGAGAACAACAAAGGTGTCTTTGTTATATTAAGGAGGTGACTTTTGGAAAACACCCTGGTTGCCCAGGGAACCAACTGCGTGTGATTGTAAGGTTGGAACTTTCAGTACCCATCCCCAGAACTCCAGGGAGGGGGCGGAGCGGGGCTGGGCGGGGCACAGACTGAGTTCAATCACACATGGTCAATGGCTTAATCACTCATGCCTATGTAATGAAGCTTCTCTAAAAACCCAAAAGGAACGGGATTTGGAGAGTTCCTGGGCTGGTGAACACAGGGATGTGCAGGGTGAGTGGCGCTCATGGAGAGGAGCCTGCAAGCTCCTCCGCCTCCCCCCACAGCTTGCGCTGTGCATCTCTTTCATCTTGCTGTTCCTGAGTTACGGCCTTTTATAACAAATCGGTAATCTAGAAAGCAAAAAGTTTCTGAGTTCTGTGGGTCACTCTAACAAAGCAATTGAACCCAAGTTGGGGCCCATGGGAACCTCCAATCTATAGCTGGCTGATTAGAAGTCCAGGTGACAACACGGACCTTAGTTACCTTAAGGTAACTAAGATGCCCCACGCCTGGGAAGTGGAAAAGGTTCCTGAAGGAAGAGAATTACTCTTTCAGGCCATCCAAGGGCCCCTGAGTCCATCAAATTAACAAAATTAACATT
This sequence comes from Lipotes vexillifer, assembly GCF_000442215.2. NCBI lineage: Eukaryota > Metazoa > Chordata > Mammalia > Artiodactyla > Lipotidae > Lipotes > Lipotes vexillifer. The sequence goes on from NW_006788200.1 coordinate 5,201,699, forward strand.
TACTGTGTGTCCAGCACAATACTAAGCGCTGTGAAGGATACTAAGAAATAGGAGTCTCAGAAACTCTCCTTTCCTCCCCATTATCTCGTCAATCACCGCCTCAGTCCCTCCCGCCCCCTCCCCACACTGAGTCCATCTCCCTGCAGGCAATCCCTCCTAGCCCAGCCTAAGGCTGGGAGAAACAATCTCCCACCTGCAGACCCCAAACCACAGCCCTTCCTACCCAGCCAGTGGGCACTTTTCAGATTGCAAATCTGTCATCCAACCCTCCACATCCAGCTGAAAACCTTTCAGTGGGCTCCCACTGCTGCTAGGGTGATGACAACACTCCTTAAGGTGCCCTGCATGTCCTGTGGGGACTGGCCCCAGCCAGTCTCTCTTCCTCATCTCCTGCCCCGTCCCCTTGCTCTCTGCACCCTGGCCTTCCTTTAAACCCTCTTGCTTACCCCACTATCTGTGATGAGAGGGCATTTAAACATGCTGTTCCCTCTGGCTGCAATGCTTTTCCTCTCTCCTTTACTTATTCAGCTCCCTCAAGTTGCAGCTCCAATGCAACATCCACAGGGAAGCCTCCCCAGATCATTTCTAACTATGTCAAATCTTCCCTTTATAACCTGCTGGAGCTCTGTGTACCTAACTGCAACTTATCACTGTTTAAACACTACACTGACTTATGTGATCATTTGATTACTACTATGTGTCCTCCCTGAACCATAAGCTCCAGGAGAGCAAGAGCCATGTTTGATTTTGTCATCATTTTGTGGCCAGTACTCAACAGGGTGTCCCACATACACTATGAGTTTGGTGTATATTCACTGAGTTAAAGAATCTTGGCCCCCAGGGGCTTGCAAAAGCTGTCTAGTTCATGAGATGACCCACAACTAGCTTTGTGAAAACTGACATCCAGCAATGAAAATAACACAGCCACCCAAAAAAGCTGGAGGACCTGGGTGATGAGTATGACTCAAGCTGCCCTGTGACCTAAAGAGAATGTTTTGGGCAAGATACCCATGAGAGGACGATCACCTCCATCTTGACAACACAGTCAGTATCTTGGGTGCTTTGGACCACTGTGGGAAGCTCACTGATTCTGCAAAGCCCTCGGAACCCACTTAGGCATGTGTCTCTCCAATCGCACAACCAAAACTTACTCTGGTCCCTGTACATGCTAGAGTTCCAGGGCCCATGGGCATCAACAGGAGAGACTGTCTTGAGTGAGATACTGATGTCTGCTTGATTTTGGTCCACTAAAAAAAAAAAAATGTTGCTCAACAAACACGGGAAGACCACGATACCCTGTGGGATGAGGCATGAGGGTTCCTGCTTAGAAAGGAAGCAGAATCACTTTGAATCCCAGCTCTGCTATGCACAACAAGCCACGGACAAGCCAGTGTGCCACTCCAGGTCAGTTTTCTCATGCATAGAGTCAGGATAAGAATCACGGTATCTACTGTCCAAGGCCGTTCTGAGGATTAACTAAGATAATATATGCAGCATGCCTGGCACAAAGTAGATACTCAAATTCCAGATTCCACTACAAGAGAAAAGTCCTGACACTACTTCTATACAAAAATACACAAGCTTGAAAATAAAATTTGGGAACACGTTGTATTCTTTGAAAAATTTTTTTAAGGTTCTTCTTTTCTGATTAGCACAGCAATGCATTTTCATTGAGAGGTAATACGCAGGAGATGAGGACCCATTAAATGGATTCAAGTCTAGCACCAGTTCCTCACAGCTGTTTGGCCTTGGGCAAGCTACGTAACTTCCCGGAGTTCAGTCTCTACATCCATGAAAATGGAGATGGCGGTATCCTCCAGTTTATAGCCTAGCTGTAGCAATTAAATGAGATAATCTATGTGAAGTTCTTGATATAACACCTGACCCATGGTGAGGACTCAGTAAACACTATTTCAATCATCATCATCATCACTATTGTTGAGTCAGAAAGATACAAAATATGGGAAAGGTAAGATAATTTGAAATGCCACCACCCATAAATAAACATTTTAACATTTTAGTGTTCTTCTAATAATCACATCACTATTTTAATTTTACAAAATTTGGCTCATACAATATAAACTTTACTGTATTCTGATGTTTTCTGTCTCCTTATGTCCTAATTATTAGGAACATGACGTTAAAGTTTCTGTACTATTCCATCATGTGGTAGGACCAAAATTAATCCATCATAAAGTATAACCAAATGTTGGTCTTATAAATAATGCTGCAATAAATGTCATTTCTACATATGCATTTGTCCTCATTTCAAATTATTTCTTTTGGACATACTCTTAAAGGATGAATTACTGTTTATCAGAGTAATTTTCTTTTCTATTCTCAGTACTGTGTATGATGAATTGCTTTCCAGAATTCATATGGTGCCTAGCAGAGTACTTAAACCACTGAAGGGCTGGACAAAGAGCTGTCAAAAGGAGAGAAAAGAATAAGCATTGTCTTTTTTAAAAATATAGTCTAACAACAGAAGAAAGGTTGTATCTTTATTTTATATTTCTTTGAATGCCAATGAAGTTAAACATTTTTTCATGCTGTGTATATTTCTTCTATGAAACTTATATTTATGTATTTGTCCATCTTGTAAAGTGTTAGCATTTTTATTAATTTGTAAGTGCTTTTTATATATTAAAGCTATCATCTCTTTGACTTACTTGTGGTAATATTTTTCTTAATTTGCTTTGTGGTTTGTTTTTGACCCAGATCATATTTTAACTTTAGTGTAGTCAAAATTTCTGGTTTTACTTTTAAGGTCTAGGGTTCTTAGGTTAGATGCGAATTCAACCATGACTTCGTTTTTTATGTGTTCTCATTTTTTTATACGTAACTCTTCTGAATAAATACTTAACAATATGACTAAATGTGTTTGAGTGATTTATATGTGAGAACTACCTATCTTAAAGTATTTTGCAAAATCTCCCAGCACCATTGGTAAAATAATCCTTTTTTTTTTTTTTTTTTTTTTTTTTTTTTT
>NW_006788200.1:5205274-5240920 GCF_000442215.2 Lipotes vexillifer
CGGGCCCAGCCGCTCCGCGGCATGTGGGATCTTCCCAGACCGGGGCACGAACCCGTGTCCCCTGCATTGGCAGGCAGACTCTCAACCACTGCGCCACCAGGGAAGCCCCAAATAATCCTTTTTGTACTGTTGATGTAATCATACGCCAAAGACCTTCCGATGACTATGAGGGTTTATTTTTGGCTTGTGAATTCCAGTCCACCATTCTGTCCATTGATTTTTACATCATTCACACTGAACTCTTAAGGGGGAAAAAAACTCATCTTCCTCAGAGCCTGAGTCGGTGGATCCTGTGAGATGATGACCCAGAGGACCTGAGTTGCTGCCACCTTCCTTCACACAACCGCCACCTGTCACAGAACCAGCCTGGGCATAGTATGAAGACCCCGTGCTGTGGAAAAACATGTGTCAGCCTGACACATGTCTCTGCTTTGTTAATATCATTCAGGCTCAGCACCTCCCCTCACAGATTCTCTTCCAAGCCATGATTTGTTTTGTCCTGGGTATATTATCTCAAGTGCAGACTGGTCAGGAAAGAACCTTCTGGTTGCCTGAGTCACCACAGAGCCATCATCAAGAGAAAAGTCGATGATGTCAAGGATGGTTCTCAGCTATCTGTGGCCGCTACCTAACCCCCATCAGTCCTAAGTCCTTATTTTACTTGCTCCATCAGCCACTTTACCCAGTTGATCTCCCCCTCTCCCTTGAATACTTTCTCCACTTGGCTTCCAGGATGTCACACTCTCCTGGTTTTCCTCCCTCTCTCGAGAAGTTTCCTCTCAGCCTCTTCTAGTGCTTCCTCCTCATTTTCCCAACTTCTGAACACTGGGGACCTGAGTCACGGGTCTTAGTCATCAGACCTCTTTGTTTTTCTGCCTACGCTCACTCCCACAGTGATCTCATCCAATATCACGGCTCTTAAAGCCAAGGACAGGCTGATGATGCCCAAAACCTTTACATATCCAACTTGGGTCCCTTCCTGACATCCAGACCAATATATCCAACAATCAACAAGAGAAATTCTAACATGTCCCAAAGTGAATTCCTGACCTACCCGAGGCAAACCAGCTCCTCCCAGAGTCCTCTCCCTTCACAGTCCATCAGCAAATCTACCAAAAGACAGCGAGAATTCAACTGCATCTTACTGCCCTCACTACCACCACCCTGGTCCAAGCCACCATCACCCCAGCCTATGTCAGAACAAGTCTCCTAAGTGGTCTCCCTGCTTTTGCCCTTTGACCCTCTTCAGAGTAAAGTCAGAGTCTTACTATATTTACACGGCCCATCACCTCTCTGTTCTCATTTCCCAATACTCTCCCCTCTGTTCACTCTCCCGCAGATGCTCCCGCGATCCCTCAGACCAGCCAGGCTCACCTCCTCTACTGGGCCTTTGTACCTGCTCCTCCCTCACCACAGGGCTCCCTTCATCTGACTCTTCACTTCCTCTGATCTTTGTTCACTGTCACCCTCTCAGTGAGGCTGTCCCCAGCCCCATCCAAAATGTCAGCCACCCCACCCCCCCAAAAAAAGTATCAGCTCTCCACTTTATATCTCCTTTCCCTGCTTTACTTTTTCTCCTTGGTACTTGTACTAACAGATTCTAGATTTCACCTACTTAGCTTGACTGTCGACCGTCTCCCTCACCAGAATCTAAGCTCCACAAAGGCAGGCATTTTTGTCTACTGCCACACGTGTAGTAGCATAGTATCAGAACACTGCTTGGCACATAATAGGTACTCAGTGAATGAATGGATGCACAGATGGACGGATTTATGAATCCCTCTTTTACAAACAAGGAAGTGGAGGCTTCGAGTAATTAGAAAGCCTCCCTGGGTTAGAACTTGAGCCCAGAACTGATTCTGTAAGGAGGCCTCTGCTCATAACACTGTGAATATGAATTGAGGGGTTGAGACGGGTGACACCATGAATAGAAACGGGATCTATTTAGCAAGTTCACTCTGCTTCGCAATGCAGTAGGCAAGTTTTCCGCTGACAGCTTTAGCATGTCGTTTTCTCAGGGGAAAAAAAAAAAAATTAAAAGGAACAATGTAGACACGGGGGAACTATCCTCTTGAGTTGGCCCAGGAAGAAAAACAGGCATCAGCAAGACAATGCCCAACACGAGCGAGAGAGAGGGTGAGGGACCTGATTGACAGAAAAGGAGAGGAATTAATTCATCAGAACAAAAAGAGACAAGAAGGCCTAGACCAACAGAGAAGCATGATACACATGTAGGGGCTCCATGAATGGAATGGTGATTACCAAACAAAACAGTACTAATAAGATTACAGCTGATAATGAATCTGCTACAAAACTCTGGAATGATGTTAGGATTTTAATAAGCATCCCCCAAAGAGCATTCAGTCAATTTCACAAATGCCCATTCTCATCACTTAATTCTAAGGGGGGAGGAAGACCACTCTACCCAGCTGCTTCTAAATTAATAATGCACTTCATTCCTGTCATGCCTCAGAAACAAAGCCACTGTTAACATTTCAAGCTGTTTTGGGGAGAACTTTAATATTCTCCCTGCTAATATAAATAGAACCTTATTAAGTGGGTCCCAGAGATATGACATTTGGGATGTAATCTAAGCCCTGGTGCCAATTCCAGTGTTAACCTTAGAAAATACGTCATGTAAACACTTCATTTGAACAAGTAAGGCAATATAAGCTTTCCCCCAGAAAAATGAAAAGGAAAAGAAAATTCAATACCCCAATGAAAAAGGCTGTTTAATCCCAATTTTGACAAAGACTACAGTGAATGGTACATTCTGTCTCTTTCTCTGCATCTTTTTCACAACATCAACTGTCCCTAAGTGCTAAAGAATCTGTATTATAAATATAGCCAGTTCCACTCCATAGAGGGGAAAATAAGAAGAGAAAACCCATGTGACTTTTTGCAACAGAGCAGGCCACGCAACTCCCAACCCAGTCGAGGCCCAGATGTGGCACCCATGCCTCGGGCCCCTGCCCAGCAGCTTCCCAGGGTGAAGATGAATGCTCCATTGCACAGGGATGCCCAGGGCTTCAAGGCACAGTGTGCTGCCAACCCTGTGAGCAGAACCCAGCCCTGCATCATTGGATACAATCATGTCCAAACAATCCCGATCCCATTCTCACGACTCAGTCTCTAATGACAGCCCAGCCTCCTGTAGCCACAGCAAGTCCTCAGGACTTCCAATCCCAAGGCAGGGAAAACAAGTAATAGAATAGTGTAAAGGAGAAAGTGAAATGATAAATAAAAGGAGTAGTAGGAGGAGGTTCTGTCGCCTGCTTGTTCATAATCTGGACGAAACACTTGTCATGGGAACATACTGCTAGTATACATATACATATTTTAATGTCCTCCTTGTATTGGAAATAAAAGGGAAAACCGGAAGGCATCATGCAACAGGACAAACCAGAGAAGCCAGACTAAAGCCCAGGACAAGCCGGTATGCAGCTCCCCTTGAGACCTGATTTATGCACCCTGATATACACGTACACAAGAGCATACACACACAAACGCATGTGACATATCAATTTCTCAGTGTTTCCAGCATGCATACATGCCTCCAGGAGCAATAATGAGTAAAAATGGTGCTGAACAGCACTTGGAGGCTTTATTTGAGCTCAAAAATTGTTTCCTCCATTTGTAAATGAGTTAGATGTTCACAGCCTGAGACATCTCCTTCATTTTGAGGAGCTCAGAGTTTGAAAAGGAAAATAACAGCAAAGCATTCTTTTCCTGGAATTAAAAATCAGGTCACAGTTAACTCAAAAATAACTTTGTTAAGGCTAAGGATGGGAATAGAGGAGTTCTATAAATAATCACTAACATCCATATTCATTGTGAGCCTTTGAAACTCACTGGACAAGTAGTTTCAGAAAAGCGGCGGCTGATCTGAACATGTTACTTGAAGACCGTCATCCATATTCACGTCCTGGATGCGCTCTAATCAACAAATCAAAGTGCCCGACTAATTAAATGCTGATTGCTTGTTGCACAAGGGTGAAAGTCAACCATATTAGCCAAGGTTGGAGTTATTCTAAGAAATGATGACAGTTAAGCTTTTTCAAGCCATTTTATGCCTAACGAGTACATTACCCTTAATGAAACTTCACTTAGGCTAATGATTACCTTGGTTTAACAAACAACTAACTGATGACTTTCTGTCTTTTAATGCCCTAAATTTGGTAACTGTCACTGTGGACGTGGCTGATAAACTTTGAACACTTTTCTGGGCTTGGCCACTGACAAGTCAAAGGATGATGATCTGGTCTTCCCACCCCACAAAGTGACTGCTCAGCCTCATGATAGAGGGAAAGTGGTGCCTGATCTGGCACCTCCAATGAGGAGGCTCATGAGGGGTTCAGTATCACTATCCACTTGGGATGAGGCCATGTCCCCAAATCAAGGCTAAAGCATGAGATGACTCCCTCTCAGTAAAAAGGACAATGCAGGGATTCCAGGCCTGAGCATCTTCTCGTTACCTCCCTAGGGAAATCCTAAGAGCTGCTTCTAATTACTGATGTTCAGTGTATGATTTCCTTATCATTACTGCTATTTACCCCCTTTTTCCTTAGGATGGCATTACCATGTTTACCTGAAGGGTAATGCGTGCTTTAGCTAAATGAGAAAATCATTCTGTCTCTCTAAGCCTTAAGAATTTTGCATACGATACTGCGTAAATCAATTTAAAGTATCTCACCAAGTCGTCAACAAAAATTATTTACTCTACCTGGCTTACAGCTTTTTGATTTGTAGTGTGCCTCCTAACGTTGCACATGTAAACAAGAAACTATTTAGATGAGGAGTGATGTCACTCTTGCATAACTGTCTCTCCTTCATAAATTAATCAGGCTCATGAGAGGGACGTCAGAGAAAATCCCTCTTAAAGTAATGTGGATGAATGACATGCTGCCACTTCCAAAAGGAGGGGGAAAGTAGAATTCTTCCAAAAGATGGGATATTGTCAACATGAGGAATACCTCCGGCTAGTGGGTAAGAGCTTAGGCTCTGGATTCTGACAGATCTGGATTTCAATCCGTGCTATATATTTGTTTGGCAGCCTCGGGCTGGTTCAATAAATCGGCTCAAGCCTTGGTTTGCTCCTCTGTAAAATGGAAATCATTACCCCTAACTCTTGCTTTGTTATGAGGCATCAATTAATATCATGCCTACAAAGTCCTTAGCACTGGCTTGATAAACACAGATGCTAATGCTATTTTTAATTTTATTCTTAATATTATTAATAATGTCCAGCCAGCAGCATAACAGTTTTCAAAAGAGCAGAGGTTTTTGTAAACTTGATCAAACAAAACCTAGAGAGCTGCATACATCCCCCCACTGTGTCTGGGAGAAAACACTGCCCTGCCAGATCTGGCTCAGCTCTGGTGCAGAAGCAAGGCGGCAGGCTGACAAAAGGGAAACGTATTGATTGGTTTCTAAGAGTCATCAATAAATATCCTCACCCCCCCACACCTCACGGTCGAGGTAGAAATCTAAGAGTCAGCCTTCATTTCACCTCCCTTCTCTGATTCCCTTTGTTCAACACATCGTGCTGTCCCATACGTTCTGCCTTTAAATCACATCCCCAATTCCCCACTCCTCCCTTGCTCATACTTCCAGCCCTTGACCCCGGGTGTCACCTATCTGCTCACCTGCAATATTGCAACTAGCCTTGCTCCTAGCCCCCACTTCTCATCTCACGTCACCTGCAGCCCCACCAAATCCAGTCTCCATCCAACTGCCAGGCTCATCAGCTTAAAACCCTTCCATGGCTCCCCATCACCTTTGCGGTCAAGTCCAACTCTCAAACAGGCCTCTGCTGACCCTGCAATCTCACATCCCGCAATGGTCCCCTCCCCCTGTGCACTCCGGGGGCACCATCTCCGCTCCCCGAATACATCGGCCCGCTCCCACCCCTGGGCTGTGCACAGGTGGCTTCCTCTGCATGACAGGTGACTCCTCGCCCTTTGCTCAGCAGGCTCCCTCCTTGTCATCAGGATGCAGCTGAAACATTTCCTCCTAAGAAGTGAGAATCCCGGTGACTCCAAAGAAGATGATTTATTCCCTGTCACAGTCCCCCGTCTGTTTCTTTACAACAGTCTTCTCCAATTGAATGCCACTTTTGCTTGTTTACCTGTATCTCTCCACAAGACCGCAGGCTTTGCAAGAGCGACTGGGGCCCGTCTTTCATTTACTGTTGTGCTGCCTGCACTTAGCAAAGTATTTGGCAAACAGTAGTAATTTGATAAAAAATGAGTGAGTCTGGTGTTGTCATAGGGTCAAGTAAGATTTAGACTTTATTCTCCATGGTTTCAGGGTAAAGAGAAAACTCATGGGAAGTTATGAGGCAGCCGACACATCTAAGGGAAAGGAAGGCTTCCTTGTTGCAAAAGACCTGCCTTCCCTCTAAGTAGTGATGTCCCTGTCCCTTAGAGTATTCAAGCAGAGACTAGTCAACAGTTCACAGGGAAGGACTGATTGGACCATACAATCTAGCAGGTGGCTTTCACCTCCAAGACTCTATGAGATGAAAAAGCTCAGGCCTTGGCAGTGATGAGTCCTCGCAGCAGGGTGGCGGAAGGTAGACGGCAGGACTATGCACTGGGATCCAGCAGTTCTACCAGCTTCAGCTGTGACTACAAGCGTCCCAGTGTCCTCAGATCCTGAAACGGCTTCCTGGCCTCGGTTTTAGAGAAATGCACAGTCAAGTCCAGCTACTGGTGAAGGCAAAACAACAGCTCTCACTGCTCGGCAAACACAGACAGAGGCCAGTGTCTGTGGCAGGCTGGCCCAGGCTAGTCTCCGGAAAGAGCGACAGTTAAGTGAGAGGAAAAACAAACGACTAACAAAGCTTTACAGAGCACTTACAGGTCCCTGGCAAGGTTCTAAGCGCCCTGCACGAGTTGACTCACCAGAGCCCTAGGAGAAAAGTACTATCACTGCCACTGCCACGACTGGATGGAGAGCTGACATGAAGATGCCAAGAGAGGGCAACACACAAGGCCCAAGGTCAAACATTCTGCAAGTGGTAAAGCCATGATGAGGACCTGGGCGGACAGACCAGAAAACATACTCATAACCCTAACACTATCCTGTAGCACAGAAACTCGAAAGGCAAGATTCACTATGGATCATCTTTTTCAATTGCTCTAGAAGAACCATCAGTGGTGTTCAGAAACCCACTGAACACACTTGTTAAGGCTGACACGCTAGAATGGATCCCAAGAAGCCAGCTGGAACCCCTAAGTCAGAGCACACTGAAGGGTGGGTTCAAGGAAGGGGTTCCCAAGAATGCAAACACAGAGTCCTGGAGCGATTGAGAACTCCAGTCAAGTGCCTGCAGCTAATGTACCAAGGTGTTTGGGCCTCCCAGATGGCCTGTGCTGAGCCCACCTGCATGCCCCCCACAAGGGCTTCTCAATTACAGGGGACTGCCAAACACACCGAGACAGGTATGAGTCCCTGCCAGCTGGAAAAGCCATACAAGGGGAAATTCTTTTAGAGAGGCTCACAGAAGAAAGGGAGAAGCCCAGGCAGCCTCTCAGCTGAATTCCTGGCCCTTCTCTTTACCACTTGGGCACGTAAGACAAATGACTTGCCCTTCTGGGTCTCTGATTCCTCTGTTTCCTCACCTGTGTTACCCAACTGCTTCTTAGGGCTGTTATGATACAAGTTAACAGACATATTTAGGAAATGCTAATATAGTCCTACAAACTGAAGTTGCTTTTAATCTGTTACAACGAGCGTAATTAATATAAACAGGAAAAACTGCACATAAATATCATCATAGCTGACATTTATTAAACATTAACTACGTGCCAGACAATGTCTTACGCAATCTACTTGGGTTGTTTTATTTAATTCTCAAATGCTCCATAAAGATAGGACAATTAACCCCATTTCACAAGTGAGGAAACCGAGAACCAGAAATTAAGGAACTTGCCAAAAGGACACAATGCCGAATACGTATCAGAGCCCAGAGACAAACCCAGCCATGTGACGGCAGAGGGCACACACCAAACCAGAACCGCACCAGCCTCTCTGGAATAGGAGAGTACAGCACACTTTCACTGAACACATATTTTTTTTTTTTTTAACAAGTAGAGTCCTTTGTCCTAAGTGACATAGATTTTCTCAGGTCCAGTCTCAACTCAGGTCGCTGGAGTCTCCTTTTGTCCAGTTTCTCTGGTATCCAGCCTGGAGTCTCTGAATGGCCTGTTGACAAGTCCTGTCCACTCCTATCTGAGGCCAGCACAGCTGTCCTTCCGTCTGGGTTGCTGACATCCCGCACTGACCACAAAGGGTACCTGCAGGCTCAGAGCAGGCCCACCAGCAGAGAGCCTTTCCAGTGGGGTCTATTGTAAGTTGGAACCAAAATACCAGGACCAGCATTCTCCTGATTTATTATTATGTGTAAGGGATGGTGAATAAGTGACTTATAGATGCACATATATTTCCTTCATGATCTTCTCAATCAAACTTTTTTTTCTTTTTCAACTGTCAGGAAGGAGGTATAGGCTTCAGTTACAGCACTTCACTGAAGACTGGCCCTGGGTTTGCATCAGCTTTTTCTCCAGATTACAAGAGGCCATCTAGGTTCCTACTCTCCCAGCGTGAGATGGTAAACGGGGCACCACCAGGGGCCGAATTAAGGGCAGGTGGCAGCAGGAGCGGGGCAGTGGAGGAAGTGGCCACCCTGCGTTATGACTGAGGGACAAAGGAACATTTCCTGAGCACAGGAGATATGCTGGGCCCTGTGCTGGATGCTTCCTAGGTTGCTTGAGGATTATATGAGATGAAGCATGTGAAGGGCTCAGCCCACGCTCCACACACGCTGATTGTACTTTCTGTGGTTTACTCTCATGATTATTCTTTTTAAAGATCATCCCCTTCGAATCCCAAATCCTACATGGCTTAAAATCAGAGCACATGGGCTTCCCTGGTGGCGCAGTGGTTGAGAGTCCGCCTGCCGATGCAGGGGACACGGGTTCGTGCCCCGGTCCGGGAAGATCCCACATGCCGCGGAGCGGCTGGGCCCGTGAGCCATGGCCGCTGAGCCTGCGCGTCCGGAGCCTGTGCTCCGCAACGGGAGAGGCCAACACAGGGAGAGGCCTGCATACCGCAAAAAAAAAAAAAAAAAATCAGAGCACAGCTTATTCATTTAACTTAAAACATGAATTCCATCCTTTAATATCTCTGAAAAGCATGTGAAAAGGATGGAAATACAGAGTCCCCAGCCATAGTGATCCACAGCCCATCCTCCCCCAACTACCCCCAGAAGAGCCTGGCCTCACCACACACTCTCCACCAAAATCCCTCATCCTCTCCCAATCGAAATGTCTTTTTGTCTTTGGCCCTAATTATTTTGACTGGCTTAGCCTCTCTCCCAACCAGAGAGACTTTTTTTTTTTGCCCTATTTACAAGGAAGGAGGAGAGAAAAAATGGGGTTGGCAATTCCAGGATTCTCTTTGGTGACTGACAGAGCAGGGAGCCCCATGGATACGCCCATATTAATAATTTTGTCCAATCCTGGTATTTATTATTAATAAGGACAACCATGTGAACTTGGGGAGATTGTCCCCATTTTTATAGATGAGGAGATGAAACCTTGGAGTGGTTAAGAAAACTGCCCAGGCCACACGCCCATACATGGGAGAGAGTGAGGTTTTCACAACTCCATTCAGCCTCCCTAAAAGAGGCTGTGCCATCCAAACACCTTTTCTATATCTGAAATAAAACCACAAAGAACTCTACCCGTGGAGCAAAAGGAATGCAGGTGTGAGAGAGCTGCCCGAGTGTGAAGCCCTGTCTCATCCCTTCCCGATGGTGTGAGCATCGATCCACGTTCCCTGACCCCTCTCACCTCCGTTTCCTCATTCACGAACCTGGGATAATAATTTTGTTTCATAGGGTTGCTGTGAGAATTCAAAGAGCACACTCCATAAAGGTTATTTCCTCCCTTTCACCTGATGAGCCAGCTTAAAAAAAAAAAAAGATACCTTCTATTTGTCGTCTCCTGAATGTGGCAGCAACGACGTTTTCTCCCTTTCACTATCAAATCCCACACCATGGTAAGAATTACTCACAAAGAGTGTTTACTATTTCCTATTTCCAAAATGTATTTTCCATTAGGTAATTCAAAGCTGTTAAGGCTCCCAATGCCCTAAAGAACCAGCCCACATTGGAGCCAGCACTGCATATGACCCTCCGGCTATAAACAAATTAGTTCTAACCCTAAGTAGATATGGAGGGTACTTGATGTTGCTCCGATATGACTCAGACTGATAGAAACACTGTAAATATCCTTCTCAAAGTTGGAAGCAGGCAGCAAATGTGAAACCATTTTCATAATAATTTGCTGAGCCAAGAACCACAAGAGAGGCTCATGCGACAGATAAGAAGAAGCCAAACTTGATTAAATCAGACCAACCATGAAATGCTTGACTGTTCTGTGCTTCCGTTCTGGGCCCCTGGGAGTTCAGGCCCAGTGTCAGTCAAATCCGACACAAAACAAAACCCAACTTTCCGGCCGGAGAATGGCCAGGAAAGTTATGTCATGTTAGGAGGCAGAAAATTGACTCATATGGTCAATGAGCACATAGTTACTGGGATCAAGTTTAAAAAGATTCATATACTACACTTCGTACCCAAATATAAAACCACAAGAAAAGCAGGGAAATATAAACTCTTCCGAAAACTAAATGTAATAAATCCATATTTTATGTTCCTGGGCATTAAGACTCAAGGACTTTTAGTGCTTTCAATGTTCCACTGTAGCCTTTTCGAGCCTGTGTCTTTGCCGGCACAACTACATTTGATATTGATTTTTTTGTTACAAAGCCAGGAACTGAAAGAGCTTGGGACCAAATATATGATCCAGGAAAGCTGATTTTCCTCCTTGTATTTCCAATTCTACAGAATTTCAGGGTGACATTTTCACCCTGTTATACACAGGACAATGAGGCCAAGTGATGGGAGATGTCAGTTGTATAATATCAGTTAAGTGACTTTCTATTTCCCTTCTTTTTGTACACATACACACATGCTCACACATACACCCCCACCCCACCATGCATCATATAACAGGCAAAAGAAACTGGGCCAAGTTTTGTATGAATTCATCTCAAAGAAACACTGAAAATGGAATGATCAAAGAACAGAGAGCTCCCTTACTTTCTTGTTACTTCTCAGGCTAGAACTGAGTAAACTACTTAACTTGGTAGGGGAGTCAAAGCAATATCACATCTTCGTCTTTGGAGAATTAAGACTGAACCATGCGCACTTGCGTCTGAAATGCTTGCCAATGATCAGTTTTGTTCAAGAGTCATGTCATTCTATTCCTTAGAACCTCTGAGCAGCCCTGTTTATTAACTCAGGGTAGTACGGGAGAGAACACAGAATACAAGATACAATGATAACACAGGTTTAGCACCCAGTCTGGGACGAGGGGTCATGAGGAGAGGGAAAGAAAGCCTTTACCCAGTAAGTCATCACTGCGAGTCCCAGAGCTTTCACATTCAACGTTAAGCCATCCATCAGGCAAGGTGTGCAGGAGTGGCTGGGGTGAGGGGAAGGTTTGCCCAGGGGTCCATGTTACAGCTTTCGTCTTCTAATTGTCTAACTGCATTCCTCCAGTCCTGTTTTGTGCCAGTTAAGGACCCAGAACTGCCAATAAGCCTGGCCTGCATGATGTGACGAGACTTTGCAAGCTTACCTCATCCCGCTTAGCAGTCTGTCCACAAGACAGTGAGCTATGATTCCTGCCGATGAGCCAAAACAATATGCAAACACAGTCCCCCTCTCCTCAGTAGCTGGAACGTCACTGCTGGGAGACGAGCTTGGGGTAACACTCAACCCTATGCACACCTGATGCCCACAGAGAAAGAAGACCGAGAATGACAGCTCTGGAAGGAACCTCCCAAGCCCCACTCTGGTGCTATTTCTTTAAAGATGAGGAAACTAAGGCTCAGAGAGGTAAGGGACTACAATCCTTCACTTCAGCCCCCATTACCCTGGGTCACGTTTTTAGCGTAATAGTTAAGAGCAAGATCTTCAATGTCAAACACAGCTCAGATTTCCACCTCAGCTACTCCTTAGCTGTGCGACCTTGAGCAAGTAAGTCCCTAAGCATCTGAGGTTCAGGTCCCACAACTATAAAATGAGGGGCCTAATGGCACCTACTTCAATAGGGGTTTGCTAAGAATCCATGATGATTTGCATAAAGTGTTTAGTGTGGTGCCTGCTATGTAATAAGCAATGCAATACATTGTAGCTAACCTGATGAGGATGGTGTAATTTCTTGGTATTCCTTCAAACCGCGGCAGGAATCTCTCATCAACCTTGGCCTGAATTGTTTGCAGGCTGCCTGGTTAACAATCTCATCTTGGTCAGGTGAGGAGGACACCAGGTGGTTACCTGTTTAGTCCATGACTGACCTAAAAGCCCAGGGCCAGCGGCAAGGAGTCTTAGCCCTTTCAGGCTGATTTTCCAAAATTTCCTGAATTTGTGTCCTGTGCATTGGCAGATTTGCTTCCCCTGCCGCCGAGCTCCTTTACAGTAGACAAGGTCAGAGGCTCAGCGTCTTACACACGGATAACAGCTCCAGGCAGTGGCTGGACCAAAGATTCTGGGTTGTCTGCTGAAGGAGGCATCCACAGCCCCAGGCTCTGCCTCTGACCTCCCAGGCTCCAGCTGCTGGCTGCCTGGGAGAGGTCAAGGGAGTGAGACCTGGTTTCAGTGCACTGCAGCAGCCTCTGCACCTCACTGAGGACCCTTTCAGGAAGGCAAGAGCCAGCTACTGCAGCAGCTAGAGATGACAAAAGGCCCAGGTCTGAGGCCCACAGTCATGGGTTTCATTCTGGATGAGGGGGAAAGAGCAGAGAGGCAAAGCAAAATCAGCAGCAGCATCGCCATCATAGTGGTAACTAACATTTGCCGAGCACTTGCTATTTGGACTGCGTGTGTTAATTGGCACTGTCCCCATTTCACTCATGAAGACACTGAGGCTTAGCAAGGACCAGTGACTAACCCAAGGTCACACAGCACGTAAGCTGCAGAAACAGACCTCACACCCAGGGGGTCTCAGAGATTCTCCGCATGGCTATACCGACAAGAGCACTCCCAACGGCTCATACTCACAGACTCAGGAGCCAAGCTCCATGCAGGACCATCACATTCTCTCACGTCATCTCCACCAAACCTCTAGCAATGAGTGCTATTTCCCACTGTACAGAAGAGGATACTGAAGCTCAAAGTGGGTGCCGAGGCTGGCGTCTGACTCTAAACCCTGAGTCTCCAAAGCACTGGGAAAGGACTAGCTTAGGAATCAGGAAACCCGGTGCTGGTCCCCACTCTGCCACTCACTGACCGCACATCCTCAGCTAAGTCAGTAATCTGGATGGGCCCTTGGTGCCATCTGTGAAACAGGGTAGCAATCCCTGCTTCCTGGAGTTCTAGCAAGGCTCCAGGGAAGGGGGCAACACACACACCTGGGAGAGCAGATATCACTGTGATGGCAATGACCTTCCTCCTGACCCAGGTTGCTGCTCAATGCAGCAGGGTCCCAGACCAGACCAAAATACTGTCCTGGTGCTACCATTTTCATTCATTCTATTCCTAGGGCAAGAAGGGTAGCAACAGAATATGCCACCCAAAAAAAGCCACAAATCTAATGTGCATCCATTCATGTCTGCATTCAATTTATATCAGCACTAGGAAAATTTAGACCAAAGAAAACTGCTACCAAAAGTCTTTAAGGGTAAGGAGCTTTGTCACCACATACACACAGACCCCAATACTTGGCATAGCATGTAGCCCAGGATCTATCACACAATAGGAGCTCAAATATTTCTAAATTATACTGAATATTTAACCAATTACTCTTATTTGCTAAGAACCAGGTGCTGTCTTATGTCAATTACAGTAAGTCCCCTACATACAAACCTTCAAGTTGCGAACTTTCAGAGACGCGAACGTGCGTTCCATCAGCGTCAGGCGTGAGTGAAACTGCAGCTTGCCCTCCGTCTCCTATTGCTGACGATCCTTCAGCTCTACCACCTCCCACCTCCTCTCCCTCCATCAGTCAGTAACTCTTCTTGCCTGTTCACTCGATGCCAGCCCCTGGATGCCAGCTGTTGTACCGTACTACTGTACTTTTCAAGGTACTGTACTGTAAGATTAAAAATATTTCTTTTTTGTGTTCGTTTTTTACATATTATTTGTGTGAAAAGTATTATAAACTTATTACAGTACTGTACAGCCAATTGTGTTAGTTGGGTACCTAGGCCAACTTTTTTGGACTTAGGAACAAATTGGACTTACGAACGCACTCTCGGAACGGAACTCATTCGTATGTAGGGGACTTACTATAATCTTCCCAACCTATGAAAGAGATATTATTTTTATTCCTATTTTATAAATGAAAAAACTGAAGCTGAGAGAGGAGAAATAAGTCGGCCACGGTCACAGAGCTGGTAAGTGGTGCAACCAGACCAACCCAGGCCTGTCTGAGTCAAACCCAGAGCCCTTCTATGTAGTATGTACTGCCAGCTCAGTACAATCAGAACCATTCAGACACCAGAAAGTTATGTCACTTCTCGAGGACCAGTGTGCCCTCACAGGGGCACTGATTTCATTTTTCATTCAGAAAGAAGGGATCAGGTTTATCTAGTTCACCATTATTTCCCTACGGCACACTTTTGGCACATGGCAATTACTCAACAACTACAAAACATTCAGTGACTGAATAAGCGCTTCTTGATAGCGGTGGTCTACGCCCTCAAACCAATTAGGATCAATAATGAGACAAAGGCTTAATAAAACAAACAAAACCAATGCCTCACACACCAAGTGCCAGTTTCAGGACACACATGATCGGGGCTAATAACAGGGGTGGAGGGAGAGATTGGTGGGGCCTGAGGAGGCCTCCTGAGGAGGAATCTGCCCTTGAGCTCATTTTGAAGGAAGTTAATATCTGAATTAGAGATAATGGGAGGCAGAATTCACAGCACATTAAGTCATGATAATTTTGTTGTAGAAATATTCCATTCCCATGCAAATATATGTTTTAATTAGCAAGTTCTATCCCAATTTTTTTAAAAACCTCAATGTCTCCATTTCAAGGAAAAAATAAATATTTGCTCCTTAATTAGGTGCAGACCAAATGAATACCGTGTACTAAATGTGCACAAGCACCATGACTCAGGCAAATGAAAGATAAACCCTTGCCCAGTGAGGGATAAATACGAGCCGGGGTTGATGGGTGGCCGGGTATGTAATTTCAGTGGGAGAAAACGTTTTGAACATTTATTACGTGCCAAGAACCAAGCTTTGCCTAGGCTTTCTCATCCAGGACCTGAGAGGAGGCTGTTTTTGCCCCTATAGAAAACAGGTATACTCCTTCTAAGAAATGTCAAAAATCCAGCTTCCACCTAGGCAGAGAGGTAAGCAGCCTCAACCCCTTAGAGAACTCACACTCCACCAAGGTACGGCCTTTGAGCCAGCAAAAGGAGAACCGTGCTCTGTAGGGCCCCTGAGATTAGACTCCCCCCATTCACCTAGAGAAGACACATCAACTAAGCTCTTGGGGCAAGAGAGAAAGCTGGAGCGCCACCACACCTAATGTACAAAGGAAACCAGAGTAGCTATGATGATAGCACCTTCCTGGAATATAAATTTCAGTGGGTGGCAATTTTGCACATTTTCATACCACAGTAAACACAGACATTAAGGAATATAACTCAAAATGTGCATGAATTTTTAAAGATGTAACCTAAGATTTCAAAGGAATTTAAGGTTTGTGGAAGACTGCTTCAGGCCACACCCCAAACTTCTCAGCAGTATGGCTCATGTTCCTCTACCTGGGTATTTGTGCTAGAAAGTTCCATAAGGCCCTGGGCTCGTCAAATGTTGTAGTTTCCAGGCAGTTCTGGAAACCACAGAGTATCTTTGCGGTGACTGCTTAGTTCTGATCTGATGCATGAGGGTTCACTGTGGAGGGGAATCCCCAGACACTAGGCTAGCTACAAGTGTGTGGGAACATATAACTCCCTATTCTAGAGATAAAGTAGCTGAGATCTAAAGAGGTCAGTAACTGGACCAAGGTCAAAAAGTGGCAGAGCTGGGGGTCAATCCAGGTTCAAAACTCAAAATACGAAAATACGGTCTCTCTCTTATAGGAGTAAATGATCCAGGTGGCACAGTGAAATGAAAAGGTGACTCCTCACAAAATGTTCCCTATCGAATAAGTGGTGATCACAGGGCGATCCAAGGCATGACAGGGGGATGGGGCACTAAAGCAAACCCTAAACGACACAAAGGAATCAGACAGGTGAGAATGGGCGATGCATTTGGTAGGTGAAGACCATCTTGGACAAAGGCTGATCGCCATGCGTGACTTTCATTCACCATAGCATAAGGAGTAGGGGATCTGAAATCTCATATCCTGCATTCGCATCCTTACTCCATCACTTACTAGCCTATGCCTTGTAGACAACTTATTCTGCTTGTCCTTTTTTCTCAGTTCTCAAGTGGGGATCCTAACTGACACTACCGCACAAGAACCTCCGGATAATCAGGTGAGATATTTGTACATGTGGCCAAGCATTAGCTATTGTGGTTCATTCAGTCATTCAAACATTTATTAAATATTTGCTCCAGGAAAGCCACTGTAATAGCAAATAGTGGATAAAGAATTGTATAACATAACATTATCTCCATTGAGGATCATGCAACGTATTAGTAAGATAAATAAGTATGAACTGAGAGCGGAGCGTAAAGGTGAGCAAATCCCCACCCAGCTTTGCCTGGACGGGCCCAGGTTGGGGGTGGTTTGTGAAGCCATCAGTGGGGAAGGCTTAAGAGAGGGGACACTTGCCTACCTTTCAGATTAAACAGGAAATCACAAGGAAAGGAGTGGGGGAAAGGCACGAAGGAGAGAGGAAGGCATGGGCCGAGGCCGGAGCCTGGAGGATGCAGCTTGGTGGGGCTGTGTTGGAGGCGGGGCTGTGTTGGGGGCGAGGGTGCCGGAGGCCACAAGGGGCCAAGTTTTAAGCAGAGGCAAGATGTGCTCAGATGTGTGTTTTTAAAATAGGCATCAGGCAGGAGTCTGGGGGCTTAAGGGCATCGAGAGGGAATCCAGAGGGTGGGAGGTGGGTTAGGAGGAGGGATTCTAAAGGTGCCCTTCTGCAGAAGGGGCAGGAGAGTCGAGACTTGACGCTGCAAACAGAGAGAAGACAGAGGGGCCTGGGGAAACCATGCAGACTCAAGATAAACCGACAGAGAAAATAAAACTCAGTTGACTGAAGCATTTCTTTCCAGTACTGGAGGCTCTTCTCAAACATAATGAGTAAATAAATATGCTTCCAATGACTACAAAGCAGCACTTTGCTTCCCTTTAAATCGCTCCCCAGAGCCAGTCCTAGGAGCCCTGAGTGACACCCAGCACACGAAGCTGAGCCCCCTCCTCTCCCTGCAGGGGCCACTTAGCCAGGCAGCTCGAAGCAGAAGGCAGAGAGGGTAGAGTTCAGGAAAAGGGCCCACCTTGCCTCCACCTCACCTGGTGACCTTGGACAAGACCCTCCCCACCCCAGCCTCAAGTTCAACGTCCCACCTGGAAAACAGCGCCCCTGTGACCCCTTGTAGCTCATACGCTCCCTGATTGTAAAGACGGGAATTTCCTTTCCAGGTTTGGCCATGACACCCCTGTACTTCTCTGAAGTCATCATACACACCCACAATAAGGACCAATCCACTACGGTTTAGAAACGAAGACTGCCTGAGGGAATTCCCTGGTGGTCCAGTGGTTAGGACTCTGTGCTTTCACTGCTGAGGGCGCTGGTTCAATTCCTGGTTGGGGAACTAAGATCCCACAAGCCATGTGGTGCAGCCAAAAAAAGAAAAAAGAAAAAAGAAAACTTTGTGTGTGGGGGGGTACTTCCCTGGTGGTCCAGTGGTTAAGACTCCACACTTCCACTGCAGCAGGCACAGGTTCGATCCCTGGTCAGGGAAGTAAGGTCCCACACGCCGCGCGGCGTGGCTAAAAAATTTTAAAATTTTTTTAAGAAAAGAAATGAACACTGCCTGGCAGTCAGCCATTGTTACCGGAGGAGGTACTGAGCACACTCCTTACAGAGCTCAATCACGCTTGTATTGATCGCCTACTATGCAAAGGACTTAAAAATGCCTGACTCAACCCCCATGCCATTCTCATGAGGTAAGGACTACAGCATTCTCCTTTTGCTCAAGAGGAGACGGCAGCTTAGAGAGGATAAGTAACTCATCCAAGGTAGCCTGGCTAGTAAGTGATGGAGCTGGGACAGAAATCAGTCCGTATGGCTCCAACCACACTCCCATCCCCTACGCCGTACGATCTCACTTGCACAAGCCCACCTCTCTGACGTTTCTATACAGGTAGAGAACATCAGAAACAGGAGGGGCTTTGGCATTACCTGGCTCAGGGATGCCACCCCTCACCCTCTCCTTACCTGTGGCAGACATGGCTAATCAATCACAGAATTTTCCCCAACTGACTTATGACCACAGATCCATTTCTAACTGGTCAGAATTCAAGATGAAACCTGATCCTTTGTCTTCATCTTTGCCAGAGAAAACTGAATCCTGTTAGAGGGATGTGATGTGTTTAAGGTAACACAGCTGGTTCATGAGAGCTGGAACTAGCATCTTCATCTCTTGACTCCCAGTTTAGCAGGCTGAGGGGGAGACCTCCCTATGCAAAGGACAGAGCCTCTTCTAATGGAGTAGAGATAAACAGAAGAAGAGACACACCTAAGATGGCCACAACGTCAAGTTCCAGAAGGAGAGTGTCCCATGTCTAGCCCTAACATGTGGTTCTCAGATACTGTAAGTCCTCCAACTAACGGCCCACTACAGAACAGCATTTCTGCTTAATTCTGATTGAAACACACAGTTCTTACAGCTGAGAGATTAACTTTTTTTCAAGCTAATGAATATTTGAAATGGGAATCCCAGAAAACTCATGAATTAAACAAAAGAACAATAATGCTACTTATTTAGCTCCTTCTGGAGAGACTAGATTTTCTTCAAGCTTTACAGGGAAAATTGACAAGTTAAGCGACTCAGCTACCTACACCCAAAGGAGGAGCTATCTATCCCATTCCCAGGACATGGCAGAAGCAAGCTCCCAGAATCAAGCCCTTAGGAACCAGCCAGACTCTTCCCCTACCCCTGAGCCATACAGGACAGGTGGTCCCAGACATGCCCAGAAGGAGTTCTTCCTCATCAGACACCATGTCAGAAGAGGGGGTAGGGGAGCCCAGACAGCACCACCAAAAGTCAGGAACAGGTGACCAAGCTGCTGGGCACGTAGGCAGAGGCAGGTACGGAATTAGGAAGGAAGATCATTAGCAAGGAAGAAAGCAGCACCCAGGCTGCCTCCAAAAGGGCAATCAGGAAACTCCAAGGTACTCCTCTTTGCAATCTCTGGGTGTGGGGCGAGGAGGGTCTTAAGCAGGCACATCAGAAGAAGCCTGTTTGATACAAAGCTTTCTTCCCTGGAAGCATACCTGGAACCTCTCCAGATAGATGACTCCTGACAACTTTGCACCCAGGAAATGCTCTCATCACCAGATCAACCTGTCCAGTTGCCTGTTTCCACAAATACACTGCGTTCTTTGTGTGAACAGGAATAATGATACTAAGATTATAAAAATCACTCATCCAAAATTATCTGCAGAGTGGTAAGCAAGCAGGGTTCTGACAGTGAAAGTCTCAAAGGTCCATTCATTAAATATTAACTCTTACTTGTGAGAGGGAGAGCTGGCTGGGGGCAGCAGAGAATGGAAAGTGGAAGACTGTCCTCAAACTTGACAGGGCCTGCTCCAGGGACAGTCATGTGTCTGCAGGGTTAGAACAGGTCTAATGAGCCAGGAATTGGCATTTCTGCAAATAAGTTTCCTTCTAAAAAGGGAACTCATTATTCTCAGAATCACATTTCTGAATTCATGAAGGTAAAATTACAGCAATTAAGAATCATGCCTTTTCTTTGCCAAATGAATAGAAGCTCAAAATACTGCCAGACAAAATCCCAGGTCAAATTCCACGAGCAAGCATACCATATTACCAGAAACGCACACAGAAGTGGAGAAACACTAACTGGCACAGGGCCTCTACTTAACGTCCTGTATCTCATCACAATCAAAGGACTCATTCATCCCTCATCCATTCTTTCAGTCCACAAATGTCTGCCAAGCACGGGGCCCTGTGTTAAGTGCTTAGGAAGAGAGGTCTCAGTCCCAGCCTAGTTTACTGAAGATAAATTTTTCCAGGAGTGATGTGATGATTTTATAGGGCTCTAGTCCTGGATTTTAGAGGTGCTTTGCCTTCGAAAAGTGAGGAGGTCCTGCAGAAGCTACTTTTTAAAAAGGTGAACCTTTACAGAGCCACGGCCTGCAAGATTCTCTGGCTCTAGAGTCTGGGGTAACAGACCCAGCTCTGTCTGCCTCAGCAGCAGATCCTGAAAGAGTCTGAATCTTGAAAGAGTCTGAATTCATGAAGGTAAAATTCATGAATTTTATCCCAGTAGAGGGCCCTCCTCTACTGGGGTCACCTGCATCTCCTGACCCTGGAGGCTGGTGTTTCTGGGCAGAGCAGTTGGGGGTGGGGCAACAGAGGGGAACAAAGAAAGAGCAGTGAAGAACAAAATCAAACAACTTCCAAGTCACAACCTACACATCCTGTGCTGACCACCCCTCATTCCCACCAAAGCACTATATTGGTAAGTGCTGTGGAAAAAGAAAATGCCCTTCCCATGTTTTTCTATGGGCACACAAGTGATTCTGTCACTTGAGTTGCCCTGCCTGGTGGCATTTACCTGGATGTGTGGTGAGTCCCTCTCCACAGGACCTGTCTGCCCATCTATCGAATGGATCATCACCTTCTGGGCATTACCAGGTGCCCGGCACTATACTTTGTATGGATTTAGATCATTTAATTCTCAAGGAGTCCTGTGAGGTTGGTCCTCTTTTTGACCCCGCTTTGAAGATGAACAAACTAAGCCTCAGAGGATATAAGGCATTTGGCCGAGGTCACACGGGGTTGACACCTAAATCTAGTCTCCTAACCACTGAACTCCACTGCGTCCTACTGTAATCACTGGACTACATGACAGTCTCCACTCTACTGTGAGGACACTGAACGCCAGGACTGAGTCAGATTCTTCTCTGCCTCCCCAGCAACTCTCAGAGGGACCAGCACACAGTGGGCACTTAGCAAATGGCCACGAAGTAGATGTGTGAGCGAGTAAGTGAGTGAGCCAATTGGTGAACGTTGCTGGTCTCCATGCTGAATCCTCGGCCATCTAAGACAGTTCCAGAGTAGAAGCATGCAACATTCAAATGAAATTCAAGTGAAAAAGTCCCTCAACTTTATTAAGATATTTGACTTAATGTCCATGTTTTCAAAGTTTTTTTGTAATAATTCTCTTTTAAAATGACCCACTTAAATTAACATCCCCCTACAGTAAAACAACAGCCACAGAAGCAGGGCCAACAGAAATACATCTGTTTAGACAAGTATGTGTCACTTTAAGAAAAACTGAGTTACAAATCCCAAGTATCTATGTAGAAACCTATATAAGGAGAGGCATTTTATTATAAAAAGTATTCTCCATAAGTTTCCTCCAAATAGCCCACTGCCTTGGAAATTCTGGTTTTAAATGTCTGATTTCAACACCTTCCAATAGACACATCTTTTGAGCTATGTCCATCCTAAGGAAAATGACCAATTAGTTATACTTATTAAGAAGAGTACAAGGCTTCATGTCATAAAAGTCCAAGCCAATATCAGAAACTTTTAGGGACATCTGTCTGTGACAAAGCTCCAGAAGACGTAACAACATTCCTAACCCCACCAAAACCAGAATTCTTACAAGGCAGTTACTATATGACACACTTAGGTCTCGGTGAAAGGAATCTGCCCCAACAAAGCAAATAAAAAATTCAAAGTCTTTTCACTTTCAGTCAATGACTAAAATGCCTGCCTGCAGCCTTTCCGGATGCTCACGTGGGGTCCCCTCCTGGTTTTGTCAAGATCCCAATTTTAGGAATCTAACTTCATTATTAAGCCATGAGGGTCGGACGATCAGAACCATTCATTATGATAATTGCTTAGCCTGTAATTAAATTCATTTTCTTGACATGAATATTCATATTTTCCTGTAATTGTTGGTATAAAAGTAAGTGAGAATGTTGGCCTTCTCTTCTAAGGAAATTAGCATTTGAAATATTTCTGTGGAGAAACAAGCTACCTAAAATGATGAATGAACACTTTCCTTCCTGGGAAGGCACACAACCAGTTACTTCTCCCAAGGCCTCTCAAGGAAAGCAGAATCTACACCTGCACAAGGCTTCAGGCACTGAGTTTGTGTCAGATGGGAAAGCCTTGGTCAGACTTAGTCTGAGAGGGTCTTCCCGGTCTCTGGCATCTTAAAAGACACACACCAATTATCTTGCTTTTATTACTATTCCCAACACACACAGGACAGCATGAAGCCTCAAGTTTTCTCATTTTGTTTAATGCAATAGAAATTCATGGCTTTTATCATGCCACATATATAGGCCATCAGGAAGGAGGACAGAGAAGCTGCAGATTATCAAGTGATCTGGAAACATGCAAGGTGCCTGGGTAAGTCCACAGCATACTAAGAAGCTTTCTGAAGTGCCTCTGGTCCCCACCCTCATTCTGGGGTAATCCTCTGTTTGGGTAAGGCCACCGTTGTGTGTGTGTGGGGGGTGTTCTGTCATCAAACAGGTCAGTTTCAGGACCACAGCTTAAGTGGTAACAAAGGGTAATGCCAGTAGTTAGAGCAGTTAGTAGATTTGTGTGCTGGCTTTTTGTTCATGCATCAACCGTCAAGGATGATTAAAGGCTTAAATAAGACCATCTATCAAAGTATTCCCTTTACTGGCTGATCACAGACTCATAAGAAGAATGAGGACTTCACACACTGTGCGAAGGATCCCTTCACATACCTAGCAAGTGGTGAGCCAACATTTGTTTGGCTGCTACTGAAAAAAAAAAAAAAAAGATGAAGTTTTAGAAATAGACACATGTAAACTACTATTGAGCGCCTGCTATGCCCCAGGCACCCTTGTTGGCAGTAGGTCTAGAATGTACATTCTCAAAGGGGCACCACTGCTCCTCGAGGGGTTTTTGAGGGATGAAAAAATTCTTACTCCTTTTATATACAAAGTACAGATATAGTACATAAACAGATGTATGGTATATGCGTGACAATAAAATTTCATGGAGGGGGGCAATTAGCAAAACAAAACAAAACAAAACAAAATCTGAAAAGTCTCCATAGGAGAGTGATAATGCAGGGAAAAAGTTGAAAAACACTGGTCTAGAGTAATGAACACACAGAAATTCTTCCCTTCATGGAGCTAATACTCTATTGGTATCAGATAGACGATCAACAAGTAAAATGTGGTTTATTAAGAATAAGCGCTATGGAGGAAAATGAAGCAGAGAAAGGAAGTAAAGGCTGGCCAGGAAGGGACAGAAAGGAGGGAAATAGGAGAAAACTACCATTTCTATGATTATTCATTAATTTTCCTCCCAATTGTGGCTGCTAATGTAACTTCCATGTGAGAAAAATTAAAATCTGATGACAAATTAAAAGGGTAGTCCCTATAAGTCAGCACAGCTCCATTATATAATACATAATGTGCTATAATATAGAAAAAAAGTAAGAAGTATTATGGTCAAAGAAGAGATTTATACGTGGCAGGGGTAGTCTCAAGTATTGAAAAACAGCATGAAATTCCTAATGACACCATCTTAAACACCAGCTTTGATGACATATTTTCAGCAGTTCATATGAGTCCTTTAATATTCTCTTTCCTCACAATTGAATACCCAGTTGGCTATCTTAATTCCAATGTCCACCCATTTGAGACTAATGATTTTCTATTTGGGGCATGTTTAATGATTCCCAATGTTATCTTCACATTTATGAGACCCAAGCCTCGACACCATTATTCTCATTTTATCACACATGTTTATGAAATAATGAGGAAAAATGCACTGAAAGTTCAAAGAATTGCTGGAACACGTAAGGCTATACAAGCAGAGATGATGATCTTGCCAATAACATGAACTCTTGGCTGTCAGGCTCTTCCAGAGCTCAAAATGTCTGTCTGCTAGGGCACATCTGAACAGTGACACAAAACAAGTAAACGTAAAGATGTACAGGGGCATCAATTCATAATGTACTAAAATGAAGTTTATGCAAAAGTTGAATCTGAAAATGTCGGGACCACCTTAGTGCATCCCCTATTAGATCATAAGAGTCACTTCGGGAAGTTTACTCCAGAGGTAGTTTTCTCCTAACTAATAATGCCACAAAGTTTCCAGTTTCCCATAACACTGGAACATCTTTACAGATGCTAGGCAAAGTTATTCTCCAGGGGAGCAGTTTATGATTTGAAAGGAAGAACAGCATAGCTCAGCGCTGTTTGTAGGCTAAGTTCAGCCTCCCTGTAGCTTTGCCACATGTTTTCTATGCGGAAATTAACAAGAAGAGCTCTCGGCTTAATATATTATTGGAACTTGGCTACAAGCTAATTGGGAAAGAGAGATCATGGGGAAATGCTGTTTACTGCTGATGTCTCCAATACAAATCTGGAAAACGGTAAGACACTTAGTGGACAGAAGACTGCTTACCAGGTAGGCAGGTTATATGGGTACATGTGACTTACTGTGCGTTTAGCCAAATTCTTCCTTGGAATAAGTGACATGCTTTCAAGGAGCAGATTGCAAAATCATGATCCATACGGAAAAAACAGCCAAAGAGAAATCCTTAAAGAATGTAAGCTGGGAAGGGAAGCTGGTATAATTCAAAAGGCCAGTTTATACCCAGGTCCCAAAGCACCCACCTTCCTACAGATTTCAGGGACAGCTAGAAACTTGAAAAAGCATCAGAGATCACCCTGGAAGCAGCAAGCTGAGATTCAGAAACTGTCTCTGCTAAGCCTAATAAAGCAGTAAACTCACACACATGCCTTCATGACGATTTCTAAATCTCAGCCCAGTCTTCTTTTTTTTTCCCTCCCCTTAAATAAAATAAAATTGTTATCGCTGCCTGTTTAATAACAAGAGGAAAGTGCATGGAGAGATGTGCAGGCAGCATGAGGCCCATGTCCCTCTCGCAGGCTGGTCCAACCACCTGGGAAAACAATTAACCAGCCAGCCCCACAGTTCAGCTCCTTATTTTAAGGGCCTCAATCACTGGAGACTGGGAGCTTGGGCCCAGTCCAATTTCATGGGCACTCGATTGCACGCGGTGCATTTCAAGTGTGAAACAGTTCAGCTGGTTTTCTTGGTTCTTGTTTGCGCTTCTAATATTACTTATTTGTGGAGAGGAGATGAAGTACCATTCTCCCCCCACAGCATGAAAGCCCTCAATGCTCCATGCTTTCGCAGGGCTCTGTACTGAAACACGTCCGCCACGCCAGCTCAAGGGCCCCCCAGGGAACCCAGGCAGTGCTGAGACCGGCCATGCCCAGAAGTACCAGTACCTGAGCAGAGCAGGAGGAAGGCCAGGCTGCAGCTCCGGGAGCGCAGGCTTTGGACACAGCGCAGATCCGTGCTTGGGTTCCCTCTCTGCCACTTTCTAGTGGAACGATCCTGAGCAAGTTAGTTACCTGCTATAAGCCTCACTCTAACTCATTATAAATTGGGGATCGTAAAACTACCTCATAGAGGTATCATGAAAATAAAATGAGAACACGCACAATGGTTGGCAGAGTAACTGGCACACTCCACACTCAACAGCTGTTAGGTACCAACATCAGCATCACTATTAGGTACCAAGAGGGATCAAAGATCTCTCCATCGTCACTCAGGTGACCCCTATAGTCACTTCCCAGCACAGAACCTTTCCTAAGTGGTTCAGACGTGTGCACCCACACCCCAACACAAACTCTGACCTTCCACACATGTGCATGCTAAGGCATGGAGCATGATGCCCCAGTGCACACACACTGCTAAGGCAGGGGTTTCCCCCTGCAAAGGAATCACCTGGAAAGCTTGTTAAAACACAGGTTTCTGGGCCCCATCCTCAAAGATGCTGACGCAGCATGTCTTAGGTGGGACTTAAGAACTGGCCTGTCTGATGCACTGGGCCAAGGATCACATTTTGAGAACCACTGAGCTAAAGGAAGGAGAAATAGGAGACAAGCTCAAGAACTGAGAAAGGGAAATGTGCAAACAGAAGTTACCTTCAAAAAGCTCAGAACCAGCTGGAGTCCAGCCCTTGACAAAACCAGGAGGGGACCCCACGTGAGCATCCGGAAAGGCTGCAGGCAGGCCTCCTCCCTCTCGAGGCACCTCGCCACACTCCTGCAACTTGCACTGTGGGGCTGACCCAAGGCCACCGCGCAACAGGGACATCCAGACCACAGCTGGGCCCTGAAGAGAGGGGGTTTCTGGAAACAAGACCACCAGTGAGGTGTACATTATCCTGCTCCGTGACGGCCTCCTCCTCCAGGTACCTACAATGCTGCAGCCTAATGCTTCTTCACAGGGAGACTGATGGGCGCATTTCATGCTAATTCTTTCTGGAGTTGGGAAGCTTTTAGTTTCTTCATGTCATGAAGAAAATGATGGCAGACATTTCCAGTAGAAATGCCACTGCACTCTTTATAATGTCATTCGGCTACTGCCAGAATTAAACTATTGACCAAATCACTCTGTTTACCACAAAAATTGTGGCTTGATCTTCTTGCCCTGAGGGCTGAAGTGTCATGCTGCAGAGGCGTCTACATTTATTCTCAGCAAGTAATGCTGGGCCATGAAGTGCCCCGTGCACAGGCAGGGGCCTTGATGCTAAGAAAGCGACAAGGATCCAGGGTCATTGTGTATCCACCATGCTTCACCACATCCCTCAGGGTTATGCCAAACCCTCTAGCACCGTGTGAGTCCAAATGCTCAGACTCTCATCTACTCCCACAGCATTCATGTCTTCTGTTCCCATTCCCTGTGCTCTAGGCATCATAGCAAGGGCTCAGGACTCCCCCATCTCTGCGCCTGTGCACAGACTGCCCTCTCCTCACTTCTCTGTGTGTTTAACTCCTACTCATCCTTCTGGTATTAGTGTAAGTATCACTACTGTGTGCCTCAGTAGTGCCTGTTATGGACTGAATTGTGTCCCTCACCAAAAAAAAAAAAAAAAAAAAAAAGAGTCCTAATCTCCAATATGACGGTATGTGGAGACTGGGCCTCTGGGAGATAATTAGGGTTAGATGAGGTCATGAGGCTAGGGACCCCATGGTGGGATTCGTGCCCTTATAAGAAAAGGAAAAGACACCAGAGCTCTGTATCTGCCAAGTGAGGACACGGCAAGAAGGCTGCCACCCACAAGTCAGGAAGCAAAGCAGCCGACATCCTGACCTTGGACTTCCAGCCTCTAGAACTATGAGAAATAAATGGCTATTATTTAAGCCACCCAGTCTACGGTATTTTGTTATAGCAGCCCAAACTGACTTGTACGTCCCCACCACAGCATTCCTGTTTCTGATAATTATTTGTATCCAGATTATAAACTGTGTGAATCCAAGGACACTTACTGGCCAGGGTATCTCCAGAACATAATAAACCAAATATTTATCAATGAATGAACAAACCAACAAACGAATGAATGAATGGGTAACTCTGAGTACCCTCCCACCCCTTTCAGAGCCTCCCTTTATCCATCTGAAAAGTGAGTCATTTTGACTGAGGATTTCTAACAAAATTTGTGACCAAGGGATACAGCAGAGGCTCCATAGCAGCTGCAATGCCTCAAGTTCAGAGCATACAGGGAATCAGAAGACCCTACCCCACGCTAATTCTGTACTATGTGAGCTGCCCAGACCTCAGCATTTAAGGCAGTGCAGAAGGACTCAGAAAGCCAGCAGCCCACAAAGGAAGGACCCTCAAACCCTGAGCATCCAAGAAAGTGCCTCAGGATCTACTGCAGTAGGCTCAAGGCTAGGCTAGCCTTAGGAATTCTTAATCCGTGTACGTACTAGACCCTAGGTGCAGTTTTATTTGACGGAAAAATAGATTTTTCTGCTTAGCAGAAAACAATTCAATTTAAAAGTGGTAGTTGGGAGGAGGGATAAATTGGGAGATTGGGATTGACATATATACACTACTACATATAAAATAGATAACTAATAAGGACCTACTGTATAGCACAGGGAACTCTACTCCATACTCTGTAAGGACTTATATGGGAAAAGAATCTAAAGAAGAGTTGATATATGTATAACTGATTCACTTTCCTGTATGGCAGAAACTAACATTGTAAATCAACTCTATTCCAATAAAAATTAGAGGAAAAAAAAGAAAAAGAAAGTGGTGGTTGTTTTCTAAAGCTTCAATCCCACCAGTTGGCATTACTCATGGAGAAGAACTTTCTAAGGATAGCAAGTTGAATTATTTGCCATATTATGACTTAAGCCAACCATTTCATAGTGTCTTGAAATCCTGATGACCCTCTGGCTCTGGCAGAATCAAAATAAACAAGAATCTTTGAGAGTTTGGCATCTATTGCCCACCTCAGTGCCAGGCATTGAAATTTGCAGAGGAGCCTGAGGTCCTTCCATTTTGGTTTAAAGAACAAGCCAACTCACGCATCAGTGTCTGTAGGACGAGGGAACAGAGGCAATGACCTGAACCAGGGATTCTCTTGGAAGAAAGGCCTATGGCTTCAGAACAGACCCCTGGGCTGCGCAAACAGAGATGAGGCACATTATCGTAGGGCTTGTAGAAGCAAAGCAACAACAGCCAATACTGCCATTAATTATAGACTACAGACCACCTAAGCAGGTTTGTGACATACCAGCAAGTCTCTCAGACACTCCCATCCCCTGGATCTTTGCTTTCCTATTCCCTGGGGGCTTCCGTGGTTAATAGGGGCTGTTGCGAGGCTGATATACCTATGAACAGGAATGCAAAACTCTGCGACCTAGACATTTCCCCATCAATGTCCAACAGAGAAAAAGTGTAAATTCCATTTCTTTAACAAAGCTGACGAGACCAAAAAGCAATGATGAGCAAACCAAGGCTGTTTTCTTCTCATGCCCCCCTCTCCAGTTACCAGCAGAGAGGAATGTGAGGCTTCTGATTGTTGCCAGTTGACCTGAGAAGCCCTGAATGACTCAAACAAGCTTGGGGACTTACAAATGGCACATCACTGGTGCAAGAGCAGGAAGGGCTCTGGCCAAACTCCAGGACGAGGAGGCTGCAGTGGCCCACCCTCCGTAGAGGTGGCTCCCAGGCCATCAGAGTGAGACTCAGATTGCACACACCACGGAGGCAAGACCCCACCCAACACTACCCAACAGGATAGAAACACTAATCATCTTCAGAATACTGCTTGTGTGTTACTCCACTGGAATTGCAGTACCAAAGTGCAAAGATTTAAAAAAATCACCTCTACGAATATTTTAAATATGTTTTGCCGAGAGGCAGAAAGCTTCTACAAATATAATATTTTCAATTTAATTACTATGTAGCAGCCCTTGCCCAGATAATGGATTTACCTCCAAGCAATGTCAGAATTTAGAAACAATCTAAATATACCTCTGCAATCACTCATCGGTCTTGATACATGAATTCGCTAGGACTGGGTGATGACTTCGGTCTCTTCAGCAACAAGATGAGCACATACACTGCAAAAAAATAAAAAGGCACTGGGAGCAGCCTGAGCTGCTCTGCTCCAGGCCTTTTTAGTTCTGATTGTGGGTGGATTCTTTTTTTTTTTTCTTTCCTGCGGTACACGGGCCTCTCACTGCTGTGGCCTCTCCCGTTCCGGAGCACAGGCTCCGGACGCGCAGGCTCAGCGGCCATGGCTCACGGGCCCAGCCGCTCCGCGGCACGAGGGATCTTCCCGGGCACAGGCTCTGGACGGGCGGGCTCAGCGGCCATGGCTCCCGGCCCCAGCCGCTCCGCAGCATGTGGGATCTTCCCGGACCGGGGCACCAACCCGCGTCCCCTGCGTCGGCAGGCGGACTCTCAACCACTGCGCCACCAGGGAAGCCCTGGGTGGATTCTTGATGAGACTGGAGCCGCTCTTGCAGAAGCACCTGGTCCTCGCTAGACCCACAAAGGGAATCGTCATCTGATCTTGTCTGGGACGCGGCAGAACAGAATAAAATTCTGTTAAAGAACAGAATAAAACTAGATACTTATTTTGGCCTCTCCTTCTATGGCTAAGAACAGGAAGATGTTGGGAAGAATTGAGAAAGAAAATAATCAATTTCGATGTTACAGAGAGTATGAGTCAGGACACTTGAACACACGTGAAGGAAATTCAACGTGAACTAGCTAAGCCAGGGAACACACTTCACTAGCTTTCGTAAACAGCCAGCTCAAAGGGTGGCTAGTCTTAGGGGTGACTGCTACCAGGGGCTGCTTCATCACTAGGTCAGGGAAGCATGGAAGCGCTCAGAGCCCTAGCGTCATCAGGGGCACAGATCCTATGGGAAGATGATACTCTCATCTGAATCACACGGTTACAGAGAAGGAAAGGCACATCTCCTAGAAAGGTAGATGAGACGGCTACTGTTCTGGGCAGACAAAATGACAGAGGTCCCGGACAGGGGGCTCAGAGAGGATAGGAATTACACTGAAAGCAGCCTTGTCATTGCTATAGGGTGATGGGCAACAAAGATAGCCTTTTGCCTCTGAAAGGAAAGCAAACCAGGACTCCCTAGCGCTCTCCTCCTTAGATGCAAGAGAGAAGCCCTTATAACGAAAGGGGCTCATCACATACAGGATTACATACTCCAGACCCTAAACTTTCCCCATCTTTCTTTGTATACAGACATCCATTGACACCCCTTGAGTTACCACCTACTACCAGCTCAGAGCTGCGAAGGGCATGGAGGGAGGCTGGTTTTATCTTGTGAGCAGCTATCTTCTGAAATGTTATGCAAGAGCCTTGTCTCAAATCAAGAGCATCCCTGAAGACACACTAGTTCAGTGGACAAACACCTTCACACCCAAGGACTTGGGGACTCTCCTTGGAAAGGAAAGGTTGCCTCACCTACCCATGATGAAAGGAACAGTAAGAGGAACCAGTGAGAGCAAAAGACCACAGGACTGTGGCCTGATGCCTATTAAAAACAAACACGCAGGCTTCCCTGGTGGCGCAGTGGTTGAGAGTCCGCCTGCCGATGCAGGGGACACGGGTTTGTGTCCCGGTCCGGGAAGATCCCACGTGCCGCGGAGCGGCTGGGCCCGTGAGCCATGGCCGCTGAGCCTGCACGTCCGGAGCCTATGCTCCGCAATGGGAGAGGCCACAGCAGTGAGAGGCCCGCGTATCACAGAAAAAAAAAAACCACACACACAAGTGATGTCTATTTTATTCTTTGGGCTTACTTGGAAATTCCAAATACAATGAATCTTTAGTCCTTTTGTAAGAAGAAAAATAAAAGTTGCTTCATTTAGAAAAATATATTGAAGCATTAGATCAGAATAAAATGGATATATATTAATTTCTGTTAATCTATCAATTTGGGGATAGGAATTTTAGATGGCATACTGCTCATTCCTTTTCTATATACTTTTATGAAAATTTCATAGGACTATGAAATGTTTTCACAAGATATTAAATGCTTTTGAAATGCTTTCAAAAATATATTAAACCTGATTCCATCACATCATATATCTTTTTTCACTGAAATTTTTATTGAAATCATTGTAGATTCATAAACAACTGTAAGAAATAATCCAGAGAGATCCCACATACCTTTCTCCAGTCTCATCTTATGGTAACTTCTTGCAAGGCTATGGTACAGAATCACAACTAGGATATTTGCATTGATACATTCCATCCATCTTACTCGGATTTCTCCCAATTTTACTTGCACTGTGTAAAGTTTACCTCTATATAATTTCATCCCATGTAGATTTGTGTATGCACCATCACAGTCAAAATACAAAACAGTCCCATCACCACAAGGATCCCAGGCATCACCATTTTATAACCACACCCTTTTCCTCTGACCCCTCTTAGTCATCCCTAACCACTGGCAATGACTACTTTTTCTTCCATTTCTAAAATTTTGGCATTTTGAAAATTTTATCTATAAATGGAACCATACAGCATGGAACCTTGCGGGATTGGCTTTTTTCACTCAGCAAAATCCCCTGGAGATTCATCCAGACCACTGCATGTGTCAATAGCACATTCCCACTTCAGTGCTGGGTACTATTCCATGGTGTGGATGTACCACAGTTTAACACTGACTCACTGAAGGACCTCTGGCCTGATTCCAGGTTTTAGCTATTACAGGTAGAGCTGCTATAAACATTCATGTGCACACCTTAAACTTGCACAATGTTAAATATCAATTCTATCTCAATAAAGCTGGGGGGGGCGGCGAATAACAGGGAAAAAAAGTAGTAGGACTCATCTGGCCATTTGGAAACTGGTATATTTTTCTATATGTGAGCTGTATAATATATTTTTTCTATGCTTTTAAAGTCAGTGGTTACAAAATTCATTTGCTTTAGATTATCTCCTATACACTCAGTCTTGGCCAATCATATAAAACAATCTTATGTTAAAAAACTAAGTGCAAGTTTTCATATGAACACAAGTTTCCATTTCTCCGGAATAAATGCCCAAGAGTGTAACTGCTGCATTGTATGGCACTTGCATTTTAGAGCAGCTATACCATTTTACATTCCTGTCAGCAACTGCGAGTAATTTTTGTCTCCACACCCTCACCAGCATTTGGTGTTGCCACTATTTTTTTCATCTTAGCCATTCTGCTAGGTGTGTAGTGGTATCTCATGGTTATTTTAATTTGCATTTCCCTGATGGCTAATGATGCGGAAAACCACTTCATGTGGTTATTTGCCATCTGTGTATCCCCCCTGGTAAAAGGTCTCTTCATGACTCTTGCCCATTTTCTAATTGGCTTGCCAGTTTTTTGACTTGACTTTTGAGAGTTCTTTATACAGGGCCAGGGGCTAGTCCTTTGTTGGATGTGTGTGCTGCAAGTATTTCCAGTATATAGCTTGTCTTTTCATCTTTTTAACAAAGTCTTTCACAGACTACAAGTTGTTGATATTTTGATGAAGTCCAATTTATCAAATTTGCCCTTTATGGATCATGATTTTGTTCTCAAATCTGAGAATTCTTTGTCTAGTCCTAGATCCCGAAGACTTTCTCTTATATTTTTTCCCCTATAAAATTTGTGTGGCTTTACATTTTACATTTAAGTCCACGATCCATTTTGAGTGAACTTCTATGTTAGGCATGAGGTTTAGGATTTTTCGTCATGGGTGACCATGGCTCTAGCATCATTTGTTGAAAAGGCTGTGTTTCCTCCACTGAAATCCTTTTGTACCTTTATCAAAAGTCACTTGGGCATATTTGTCTGGTTATATTTCTGGGTTTTCTATTCTGTTCCACAAATCTATCCCTCTGGCAATACCACACTGACTAATTACTATAGCTATATAATTAGTAAGCTTTAATATAAAATAGAGGGATTCCTCCTATTCTTCTTGTCAAGATCATTTTACCTATTTTGGGCCTATACCTGTCCATATAAATTTTAGAATAAACTTATCTATATCTACAAAAATCCTTGCTGGAATTTTAATAGAAATTTCTTTAAACCTGTGTGCCAATTTGGGGCAAATGGATATCTTTACTCTGTTGAGGTCCCCAAGTCATGAACATGATATGCCTATTTGTTTAGGTATTCTTTGATTTCTTTCATCAGTATTTTGTAATATTCAGAACACAGATCCTATGTGTGATTTAAGCGTATATATAAAGATTTCACTTCTTTGGAGTCAACATAAATGGTATTGTGTTTTCAGTTTCAATTTTCACATATTCATTGTTAGTATATAGAAACATGACTGATTTTTGTGCACTCGTCTTATATACTGTTACCTTTGTGAGCGTACCTTTTGGTTCTAGGAGGCTCTTTTTTTTAAAGTATTCCTTGGGGTTTTCTACATAGAACCCCATGTCATCTACAAACAGGCACAGTTTTATTTCTTGCTTACCAATGCCTTTTCTTTTTCCCACCTTATTGCAAGGGCTAGAACTTCCAGTTCTATGGTGAATAAGAGTGGTGAGAGCAGAATTCCTTGCCTCACTCCTCAAAGCAAGGGGTTCCCCAGTCCAAGCCACTGGTGTCTCTTGGTTGAGAAGGAGAGTCTTGGGCCATGAGGATAAAGAGGTGTCCCTGAGTGCTTGTTGTAGAGGGCATCCTCCAGCCATCCAGGGGGTCCCTGGGTGGGGGAGGGGAGAACAAAGAAGCCTTCCCAAGCCAGGCCACATGTTGTGGAAGGGCCTCTTTTGCTGGTGGCTCCCCAGCCACTCTTGTATCCCTCAGTGAGAAACAAAAGTTTCAGGCACCAGCAGGGAAGAACACTTCCCGTGGCCACCATTGTTGGTAGAGCCAAGGTACTGGGTTCACTGAATGTTGAAGGTACTCTTAGCGTTTCAAGGGAGGGATGGGCTGACCGGGGCTACTTTCTGGTGCTAAGTTGTAGGTCAGGAAAGGCTGTAAGACACTCTGCCACTGTGCTGTTCCTCCAGTCCTGGGTCGCAAGCCAACACCTTCCTCTTACCACCTTTCAGATTCTCCTTTGGTTGCCTCTTAATGCTTTATCCAGGGTTTACTGTCACTCTTAGTAGGGAGGAGCGGGGATAAACACACCTATGCCATTTCATCCAGACTCAGAAGTTGCACCAAATACCTTCACATCTTTTTAAAAGTGAGAGGGAGTGAAGTCTTTCTTTCAGCAGAATTCCAAATGATATGTGTACATACTGCTCCTTCCAGGAGGTGGGGCTTAACTCCTGCCCTCCCCGTTTGAGGGTAGACTAGAAGTAGTGACTTGCTGCCAAAGAAGAGTGTGAAGAAAGGGGAAAATAGCTTTACAGAAGAGAACACTGGAAAACACTGCTTTAACAAAGTGATGAAAGTCTGGAGTTAAGCTAAAAGTCATGTACCAATGTCAGTGTCTTAGTTTTGACAAGTGTACCATGGTTATATGAGATGCTATCAATGGGCGAAACTGAGTGATGGGTATACACAAACTCTCTGTGTATCTTTGCAGATACACTTCAGACTTACCTTTCTGTAAATCTAAAAGCATTCCAGCATAAAGTTCATTTTTACCAAGTTAAGTCAAATGATATAGAATCCTACTACTGAATACCAAACGTATTTCCAACAAAATGTCCCATCACACAGTTGGACATCTTTTACTTTAAGGCAGACAAGACACCGACATGAAAGGGCTTTGGCCCAACTACTGCCGAGCTGAAAGTGCTTCACTAAGCCCATATTGTTCCATCACAGAGACGGTGCTGCAATGGAAGTGACTAGAAAGAGTGAGCTATTTGCATATGCCTCTGAGGCAGTGACCCGGAGATGAGATTTTTGGAGCTGTATCTTTGGCTAAGTGGGACCTGAGGCCACAGGAACACCTGGGGTCGCTCAGTCTCCCCTGCATGAGTTTCTCTGTGTCAAGGGAGAAAGGATGTGGGACACTGTAAGGAACCCTGAGTGCTGCTCCTAAAATACCCAGACAAGGGAGTCAGGGCCAAATGCTCTGCCCTGCTGGATGACACACGACAAGCTTCA
>NW_006788200.1:5240959-5298661 GCF_000442215.2 Lipotes vexillifer
TCAGCAGGATTGTGCCACCAACAGAAACATAGCAGATGTGTGGGTGTTTGTGTCTGGATTACCCAGTGGTCATCAGTAAATGCAACACGTTCAGTTTTCATTGTCTGTTGATGAGTCATAAGTAGAATCTCAATAAAAATAACCGCTCCTGGGCTTCCCTGGTGGCGCAGTGGCTGAGAGTCCGCCTGCCGATGCGGGGGGCACGGGTTCGTGCCCCGGTCCGGGAGGATCCCACATGCCGTGGAGCGGCTGGGCCCGTGAGCCACGGCCGCTGAGCCTGCACGTCCGGAGCCTGTGCTCCGCAACGGGAGAGGCCACAACAGTGAGAGGCCCGCGTACTGCAAAAAAAAAAAATAAAAAATAACCGCTCCTAAAATCCTGAAGCCTTACTTTAGCTTGCAAGCCTCAACCTGATCCTTGATGACACTGATGATGACTGGTGACAAGAGAAACATGCCAGATGAAGTAAGTGGGGCTACATGTCAGAAAGAGGCCTAGGTTTGGGGACATGTGGACAAGCAAAATGTTTGTGGGCATGCATACGTGTGTGAGGCTAAGAGATACACATGTCTGTGCATAAAGATTGATGACAGGTGTGTGGGTACCACAGTAAAGCAGACAAGTGACAGTTGCTGAGTGTGTGTATGTATATATAAGAGTAGCATGGATACATCTGGGAGTGTGTCAAAGTATGTGTGTGTAAGGGTAGAATGCACAAGGACCATGTGAGGCTCACACAGGAGGTTCTGTGCACCATCACAGGATGTAAACATCTGCGGGGCGGGGTGTGCATGAATACACAAGCCTGTGTTTAACGCCTCTCCCTTGATTGAGGCCCTGGATAAATGAAATCCTACTAACATTTCACAAGTTCACTTAGACCCAGTCAGACCAGGCAGAGGGAGACCTGCCTCTGGCCCTCATCTGGAAGCCAGGCCTCCCCAGAACTCATGCTCCCCCTTCTGGGCCATGTCCTTATTCCCTAGAATAAAAATTTCCTACGAAAATAGGCCTGAGCCAACTTCCAGGGCCTTTTCTCCAAGGTGCACTGACACCTTGACAGGTGGCCTGAGCTGCCAGTGAGGGCCCCTTAAGCCTAAGAGGGGTCCACAACGAGGAGGGGGCTTAGGATCAGAGTTTTGGACGCTTGAAGGCTGGGTGCCTGCAAGCGGGCACGCAAGGCCCTTCACGGAGCAGGAGGACGCCGAGGGTGGGATGAGAAGGGGCTCTTTGTTCACACAGCCACATCCAGGTCATTATGAAGGTGCCTTTGTCAAGGTAGGAGGACAGAGCATATGTTGTCGCTTGAGAGTCGGTCGGCCTGCTTATACTGTAACTTGGCTCTTTAGACGTTAGGTAATATGAGTCTCTGTTTAGACTCTTGTCACACGTCCCCACAGTCATCAGACCCAGCCTGTGCATAGACTCACGTGTGTGCAGGCTCCCCAGCTTCCCTGCGTCCTGCCAACCCCAGTCTCCAGCCCGCCAAGGGTGGGTCACTTCTGTCCCGGATGCTGGGCAGTGTGGTTTAATTAGAGTCAGCTCACACAGGGACACACAACTTGCAGTCCCTGGGAAGGGGTTCATTTAACACATCAATCCTAACCCATCATATATACCTATGTACACACACACACGCCCTGCACATAAACACACACAAATACATACCCCATACATACACACACACACACACACACACACACCCATACATGCACAAGCACACATGTAAACAGATGCGCACACCCACCAGGAAAACATTCACTAAGCACAGAAATACGTCAGTCTGCAAACTCCTAGAACTGGACAAGATACCTGAATATAATTAAAAGCTAGTTTCAGCAAACTGTACTTGGTCGCTGGTAAACCCATAGCACCCTCAGAGCCCTGAGCAGATACCACTCCGATCTAATTACTCTGGGGGTGACAAATAATGCAGGGACGAGAGGCACGTTATCGGAAACCACTTTAGCAGCGCTCCTGCTCACAGCCACACTGCCCTCTGTGCTGACTTCACCCGATTAGCTTGCAAGCAGACTGCCTTTTGTAAATCAGTGAGGCCAATGAAATGAATTCTGCACCCAGAAGAGAAGGGCAAGCAACTGTCAATTGCATGGAAATCATTAATTGGCATGAGCCTTTTAGGTTAAGTGAATTATCATTATTTCCACAAGCACACTGTAAACAGATGCGCACACCCACCAGGAAAACATTCACTAAGCACAGAAATACGTCAGTCTGCAAACTCCTAGAACTGGACAAGATACCTGAATATAATTAAAAGCTAGTTTCAGCAAACTGTACTTGGTCGCTGGTAAACCCATAGCACCCTCAGAGCCCTGAGCAGATACCACTCCGATCTAATTACTCTGGGGGTGACAAATAATGCAGGGACGAGAGGCACGTTATCGGAAACCACTTTAGCAGCGCTCCTGCTCACAGCCACACTGCCCTCTGTGCTGACTTCACCCGATTAGCTTGCAAGCAGACTGCCTTTTGTAAATCAGTGAGGCCAATGAAATGAATTCTGCACCCAGAAGAGAAGGGCAAGCAACTGTCAATTGCATGGAAATCATTAATTGGCATGAGCCTTTTAGGTTAAGTGAATTATCATTATTTCCTCAGTCTGGTGGCACTGCGAGGAGATGAGGTCTAGTGGGCAGACGGCCAGCATTTCACCTTCCTCCTGGCATTTACTCATTCAGGGGAACAGAGCAAAGTCTTCATGAGCCTGTCAGAGGCAGAGACCTGAGGCTGCTGGGTTCCTGCCCTCACAGCCCCTTTCCTACATAAACTGAGTCCCAGCAAAGTACATCCTGCATTGGGGCCATAGGCAGAAAACATGCAAATCTTCAAACTGCTCACACTCCTAAAATGAAGTCTAATTAGTTTACTTACAACCTCTGCCTGGACTGAGGCTGTGAGTAAATGATGCTCTATTGACATTTCACAAGAATGTTTAATTTTCACAAGTTTCCTAGGGAGCTAGGCTCGGCAAATACTCCCTTTTGTGAGCAAGCCATAAGGTGTTACGCAAATGATTAGCCTTTATTTCTGAAGAGTAAATGGAGAAAATAAAGAATATTTGCCCTATTCATAGAGTCAACACGTTAACAACTCCTAAAACTCAGACTGCAGAAAGGAAGAGTAGTCTGAAGCTCCTAAAGCAGCGGTTCCCAAACTTCAGTGTATGGAGATTAGCATCACCCGGAGGCCTTATTAAAATACAGATTGTTGGGTCTCATCCCTGAGTTTCTGCTTCAGATCCGGGTGTGGGCTTGAGAATTTGCATTTCTAACAAGTTCCCAGGTGATGTAGATGCTGCTGGCCTGGAGATCCCACTTTGAGACCACTGCTTAAGGAAATGGCCTTCTTACTTCCAATTACATACAACAACTCAAATTTATTTAAAAAACAATTCATCGTGGAGGTTAGGCATATGTATGCCAGGTCAAATAGATCCAGGTTTAAAGTGTGATTCCATCCCTTACTGGCTGTGTGATCTTGGCCGAGTCATGCTCACCTCTTCAAAGTCAGTTTTCTCTTCCGTAAGTTAAAAGAAATTCCTCTTTTAAGGCTTACAGAAGATTAAAATGGGCTAATACATGTAAAGCCAACCTGCTACGTATTAAACTAATTAATTTAGTTAACTAATGATTGACTTTATTAGTTCTTATTAGTACCAATAAAATACTAATACATTATTTTCCATACTTTGCCTCCCCAAAGAGACAAAGCTTACCTCCATTAAGTTTAAACTGGCACCCACATACATGAACATACTTGTAAGCAGCCCTAGAAACTACTGGTTCCCTTAGGTCAAATATGTTTCCTAAAATCTTGTTCACAGTACAAACTTGTTCAGAAACCCCTCCTTCACACAAAAAAGTAAGTTTTTAAACAAAGTAAGTAAAAACCTCACAAAAACCTTATAAGGTATCAAAGAAATCTCAAGACCTATTTCATCCATGAATATCAATACAAAAAAATTAACACATGGTATCAAGAAGCACATTACATCATGACCAAGTGAGATTTATACAAGCAAAGACTGCTCAATACTATACTAGTCAATCCATCAAACTACTTCATCATATTAATAGAGCTCTAGTGCAAAAGCATGTAACCATCCCCTAGACAGAGAATGAGGGATGAATTTGGGCAAAATTCAACAATCATTCTTAACAACAATGAATCAATCAATCAAACAGGAATAAAGTGTACACTTCTTTGACATGATAAAATATATTTAACACAAACCCAAAGCTAGGATCATACTTAATGAGGCAACACTAGAATACGAGCCAGTAAGAATCAGGGCCAAGTACATATATACAATGGAATATTACTCAGCCCTAAAAAGGAAGGAAATTGGGTCATCTGCAGAGATGTGGATGGGCCTAGAGACTGTCATACAGAGTGAAGTAAGTCACAAAGAGAAAAACAAGTATTGTATATTAACGCATATATGTGGAATCTAGAAGAATGGTACAGGTGAACCTGTTTACAAGGCAGAAACAGGTGAGCCTGTTTACAAATAGAGACACAGACCTAGAGAACAAACATAAGGACACCAAGGGGGGAAAGGGAGATCGGGGTTGAGATTTATACACAAATACGTATAAAATGGATAACTAATGAGAACCTGCTGTATAGCACAGGGAACTCTACTTAATGCTCTGTGGTGACCTAAATGGGATTGAAATCCAAAAAAGAGGGGATATATGTATACATATAGCTGATTCACTTCACTGTACAGCAGAAACTAACACAACATTGTAAAGAACTATACCTCAATAAAAACTTTTTAAAAATTAAAAAAAAAAATAGAATCAGGGCCAAGACAGGACCAAGACAAGGGTGCTCACTATCACTGTTATTATTTCACATCATATGAGGGGAAACCTGGGAAGGCCTTAAGAAGTATAAGAATTGGAAAAGAGTAGATAAAACTAGGACTGTTTAAAGACAAGTTACATATACTCTTGGAAAGCCAAAAAAAAGACCAACTAAAAGCCCTCAGACAATTCAAAAAGCTAGCAAGATAGGAAAATTAACTTGAAGATACCCGTAATTTCCTTCCATACAAACCTCTACCAATTAGGACATCTGTCCAAGAAAAAATTCCTTTTACTGTAGCACACATGGAATAAACTATCAAGAAACTGACTAAATAATAAATGTACAAACGTATAAAAGAAAACTTTATAGCCCTTCTAAAGGACACAAAAGAAGACTTGAACGAATAAGAAGATACACACTTTTCCTGGACAGGAAGACGTCCATTTTTTCTTGAGGATAATTTATAAACCTAATGCTCTTCTAATGAAAACACTGTTTTCAGTTTGGGAATTACACAAGTTTATCTTTAAGCATATTTTGAAAAATAAATATGTAAGACTATCAAGAAAAGAAAAAATATACAAGATTGAAAAAAGTAGAATAAATAAAGGCAGCCCTAACATATTATAAAGCCATAATGTTAAAACAGCATGGTACTGGTAGTGGAATATGACTATAAAGACAAACACATGGATCAGAATGTAAAGTCCAAAGTCAATCCAAATACAAACTCAGAACACAGTAAAGGTGGGCATCTCGTATCAGTGGGGAAAAATATATATATTCAACTAGTGATGTGAGGACAACTGAATAGCACCTGAAGGAAAAAGTGGCTTCTGTATGTTACAGCATACACCAAAATAAATGCCAAATGTGTAAAAACATGGTGGGAGAAAAAGTGAGAAAAAACATGGTGGGAGAAAAAGTGAGAAAATTCCTTATTAACTTTGAAGTGGAAAAGGCCTTTTGAGTCTTACCTAAAAATCCAGATGTT
The DNA here is from genome assembly GCF_000442215.2 of Lipotes vexillifer. Taxonomy (NCBI): domain Eukaryota; kingdom Metazoa; phylum Chordata; class Mammalia; order Artiodactyla; family Lipotidae; genus Lipotes; species Lipotes vexillifer. Next base: position 5,246,793 of record NW_006788200.1, read on the forward strand.
ACAAGAGTCAAGGTCAATAAATATGAACACATAAAAATGAAGCTTGTACCTGGGAACATACCATAAGTAAAACTGAAAGGCAAACATCACCACTGGGAATCTCGTATTTGCATTCAAATTAGAGGCAAAGGGCTAATCTCTCTGATATATGAAGATCTCCCAGAACTTAACAAGTAAAAAACCAAGGACCTACAAGAATAATGGGCAGGGCTTCCCTGGTGGCGCAGCGGTTGAGAATCCGCCTGCCAATGCAGGGCACACGGGTTCAAGCCCTGGTCTGGGAAGATCCCACATGCCACGGAGCAACTAGGCCCGTGAGCCACAGCTACTGAGCCTGCGCGTCTGGACCCTGTGCTCCGCAACAAGAGAGGCTGCGACAGTGAGAGGCCCGCGCACCGCGATGAAGAGTGGCCCCCGCTCACCACAACTAGAGAAAGCCCTCGCACAGAAACGAAGACCCAACACAGCCAAAAATAAATAAATAAATTAAATTAAAAAAAAAAAAAGAATAATGGGCAAAGGACTTGAATAGACGTATCTATTGGCAAGGCTGTTTGGAAACAGTGTCAAATACTTACCATTACTGGGGGGGGAGAGCAATTTGATAACAGTCATCAAAATTATAAATGCATTTATCTTCTGATCCACTAATTTCTTTTCTGAGGATTCAGCATACTGAAGACCTTGCACTTGATGTGTGAAATGACACAGATACAGGGTTATTCATTCTAGCACTGCTTTTGATAGTAAAACACTAGAAACCACCTGAGTGCCCACCAATAGGGGACTGATTAAATAAATTATGGTACACTTTTACATTGGACTACCACATAGTAGAAGGAGAAGAAAAAAGACGACAATGGTGTCTGTGTACCTAACTAGAAAGATCTCCAAGATATATTCATACTTGCAAAAAAAAAAAAAAAAAAAGCAGGTGCAGAACACTGCCTATAACATCCTTTTACATTTTTCAAAAAAAAAAGAAAGAAAAAGAAAATACATGCACACACAAATTAATAAATGCTTAAATTTATCTCCAGAAGGATACACAAGAACCTAATAACAGTAGTTACTGGGTGAGAAAACTGGGCACAAAGAGACTTTTTCCTGTCTTCCTTCCTATTTATTTCTGAACCATCTGAATGTATCCCCTACTTAAAAATCTTAATTAAAGAACAAAGAAAATAAAAATGAATGTGATCATCCTTTGTAGGGTGACTTTTTTAGAAACCGTTATCCAAGTACACCCCCAGGAGGTGCCTCATCCAACTTACAACTGAGCCTCTGATGTTCCCCTTGGCTCTCTCTTGAGCCCCTGCTCCCTTTTTCATCACAGCTAGCATCTAGGGAAGAACACACTGAGGTCTTAGGGTACCACATAATTGGGAGTTATTTTATATCTCTCAAAATTACGCTAAAACTCCGCAAAATGTCAAAGGCAGGCTAGAGCCTCTGCCTTTTAAATGCAGCACTAGAGCCTTTCTGTTTCCTTGGGTTTTCAGTCTCATTTTCCTAGGATCAAAGATGTCATCAAAAAGGTGATTTTCCGAAATTGATAGAAAAATGGTTAGTATCTAATCGCGGACTGGCATATCTGTATGTGGGTACCAACCAGAACAAACTGGTTTGGAGTCTCTGAGATAATGGAGGACTTATTCATGGAGAAAACTTCCTATCTTGCTATGTTACCAAGGACCCTAAACTAACCTGCGTAAGAAATGGTTCTTTCCAAATCTACTATTACACTTTTTTACAGGAATTCTGCAGGAAAATGCCATAATTTAATGCACTGATGGCGCTGCTGATTCAATTTTCTGCTTGCATAAATGTCTGCTAAATCCCTTATTATGAATGAACACGCTGGCCTCAGGTATGAGACCTACAGTACTAATCACTGCAGCCACCAGAACTGATGATTCTGTAATGACTTGAAACAGATCAACGAGCTGGCCAGCCTCACCCACCACACTGTTCTGAGGACTTTGCATTCACAGCACTGACAAGGAGAGTCAGAATCTATGGGCAATGAACAGGGATTAAAGGATTATCTAACGAGATAAAAGCAATGAGAATGAAACCATTTCTAATAAGGCAGCAACAGCACTCTTTGCAAACAATGGCAGCAATCTCAGTAAATATTCGAGAGAAGGGTGTTGCAGCTTATGTTATTATTGATGAAAGATATAACTCTAATAAAAATGCAGTGCATATAAAAATGTCAGAGACGGTTTCATTTCATGTGTAATAAAGTAAGGCACATAAAAATAACATGTTGGCTATAAAGAAACTATATTGCGTTCGATACAGGTACACAAACACACACAGCAAGGGATTTAAAGAGACTGCTAGTGGCACAGGCATCCACAGAAAATGACAGGGGTCCACAGAAAATGAACCTCCACAGTTCAACATGTACAAAATTCAGATTGAAGCTGGGACTAGGAGACCATGCTGGGAAACACACTGTCCTTCAGGTAACCGAGACTGAAGCTTCCACGACCGACTGGATTTACAAAACGAAGGACATTTGGAGAAAAGGCACATAAGAGAACTGGAAAACAAAATTTTTTGAAGGTATTTGAAAGGAATCAGCAAAACCAGGGCTGATTTCTAGCTGTCTTCCTAAAGCCATGGCACCAAAATGGAAAAATTGATTTCTGAGAGAAGAACTAAAAAATGGAGGTAGCAGTCTTGAGCTGAAAAACAGTAGAACATCAAGTCTGTGGCTCTCAGCTTCGGAGTGTCCCGTCGGAAGATGGAATTCCACCTGACCCTGGTCCTCAAAGTTTTATTCCACCCTCAAAGGAAGGTTCTCACACCCAGAGGAAAGGAACTGGGGCTGCCAGACCTGCATTTATGACTGCCAGTGACTCCACTGGGCAAGGCTCTACATGACTCCTGGCTCCTGGCGGGCTTCTTGCCACCAGAAGCTCTGTGGTGCCAGCACCTGTCACCTTGACCTAGTGTCCTCCAGCATGGGAACTAAAGATCAAACCCCCTACAGAGTGAGGAAGCCAGGTTATCAACAAAGACCTCTGATAAATTATCTTTTAAGCACTAATGTGACAACTTACCAATGTCCAGGACAAAGTTCACCTGCATCTATCAGGAGAAAATAGCTCACAAAAATGGATAAAAAAATTTAAAGGTCTGATTTTAAACAGATAATAATCCTCTAAGGATTTAAATAAAAAGATATTCACTCTCTCTTTCCAACCGCCACAAAGTTGAGGATATTAGTGAACAAGACCACTTGTCCCAGCAGAACTAGAAAATAAACATCATTGGTATTATGCTGCCAGGTGAGAGCTAACATAATTAATTGTAAACACATCATGTTTCATTAGGATTCTCCTTGATGCTAGTATTAAAAAAAAATCAATGATCTTTTCAACTTAATAGCCAATCTGAAAAGCAATTTTAGAAAAATAACTGGTTTCAGTAATGGAAAAAAAAATGGTCGTAAGCATCTTTCTGGAGCTTTTCAAGGCCATTCCCAGGACTCATATAACATTTATAAGAAATAATTATACTTCAAATGATTATTATACCAATTGTTGGTTCTAATCAATAGTTAAGGACATAAGCAGGAAAGGGAATTAATTACACATTCAATATTGCTCCTTAAAAATGAAAACAAAATTGAGGGCAACACAAGCCTCAAGAACTTGTGGGAGTGACAAAAACACAAGTTCTGTAAAATATCACCCAGGCACGGAGGGCTCCTGCTTTGCAAAGCCCACCAGCTGGTTATGAAATCAGAATTACAGTGACATCAGCCACATCAAAGGATCTGTGGTCACATGGCCCAATCATGTAATCTCTGAAGTGTGAACTCTCACAGCTTCACCTGTATTAAAAAAAAAAAAAAAAAGCTTCTAAGGAACTCTGTCTGCTCTGAGATACTCTTCAAAAACGGAATACATGATCAACTAAGTTTGGGAATCACCATCTGTGACGCTGTCTTTGGAGAACCACGATGTGCATTAGTGTATTAAAGGCTCTGAGAAGTCTAGCGGTAAAACACCTAATTAACATCGTTTAAATCAGTGTCACCCCAATATACATACATATATAACTATTAATACCTATTAACAGTACAAGGAACTTCTTGTTCAAGTGATGTAGGCCTCCCCGTTCTATATCACTAAGTCAGTGATGAGCTCTCAGCACCCCACGAGCACCCTGCATCATTACAGACAACTCTAACTATCAAGAGGAAACAGCACAGGGGACACACTTCAGGTTTTAAAGTGAATCTGATCAATACTTGAATTCTCACTAACCATTTAATCACTGTATAATCTTGGCAACCTTGTTAATTACTTCTGAGCCCCGGCTCCATTATCCACCTAGTAGGGCAATAGTAACTATTTACAGTGATGCTGTAAATATCAAGAGATATAAAGTGACCAGTCAGTTTCCTAGGATCTATTACAACTGTCATTATGATGTAACATTTCCCTCATACTGAGCTCAAGTCGACCTCCAAGTTACCTAGCTCTACCTCTCAGAATCAGATAGAACATATCCTATCCCACTTCCATCCTCCATGGTGGCTTTTTCCTAAATACCTTCAGGTCTTCCAGCTCTTCCCCATGGCTTCCAGACCCTTCACTCACTGCTTCTCTTATCTGAGAGTTTGTTATCCACTTTTGTTGGACTCTAAATCTGATGGATGGCCCAGGCGTGATCCAGGTGAGGACAGGGTGATTTGAGGGGATCTTCACACTGGGAGTCTGCCATGAATGACCACACTCACTCACCACTCTGGATCTTATTCTGCCCCACACATCCTGCCCTGAAATTGCCCAAGCAACCTTGCCCAACCTTTGGTTGAGGCAGATGGGGCAGTTGGAAGCAAGAAGTCAGGGAGAAGCAGCTAAAGGCCAGAGTGCATTTCTAGCAGCTGCATTCAGTCACATGTCTGGAGCTCCTGCTTCATCAGTTCTCAGGTGGGTCCTTGAAACACCTAAATCAGCACCATAGACCTATTTCATACTAACCTCTGTGGGTGGAGTCCAGGATCTGTGTTTTAAGCAGCACTCTAGTGACTGAAGCTGGAGGACCACTACCCCACAGTTTGGAGGATGTTTGAAGCTGGACTCGACTCAATGAAGAACCCGTAGAGCTATCTGAAGGATGAAGAGGCATTAACCAGATCAAAGAAGAGACCATGGAGGGAAGGGGGAATGTGGCAGGCAAAGGCGGAGTATGGCCAAGACACGATGCAAGGCCAGGTGGCAAAGTGTGGAAAGGGTGGGGCAGGGCTCCATGAGCTGGAGGCGGTGCCTGCCCAGGAAAGACCTGGCATGCAGCAAGCTCAGCTCTCCCACTAAGGCCTGGAGGAGCCCCTGGAGGTCTCAGAGTTCCTTTGCAAGCCAGTGGCAAGCCATCTGGGTTACACTCACTCCTGATTTAGGTGCCACCAGCCACCCAGAAATTCTGTTTCTGATTTGATTAGGACCCACACCACCCTACGGTGTGGAATTAATGCAACTGCATATTTTCTTTGCAATATCCCTTCTGCTTATTTGTCCATAACAATCCTGAGTACAGAAAGTAAAGAAGATACACCTCTTCTGGACCCCAGCTACACAACCAGTCATCATCATAGAAGTTCGTAAGATACACACACATGCTTGCGGAATGTTTCTTTACTAGAAAAAAAGGGCTGGTGTTAACTCTTGTCTATTTTCCTACATATAACTTGCAGGCTAAAAGTTAGCTACCAAGCAAAGGTTTAACATACTAAAAATAAAATTCACTTTTTTTTTGGTTTCATTCATAGGTGAGGAAATATAGGGAAGTATACATTTGTCTAGCCTTTTTTTTCCCTTAAAAACCTGTAACATCTTACTCTCTATACCCTACTACTTAGCCCCTAATCATACCAAGGCTTAAAGTGGTCTCTCATTACTTCATATGGATTTGCCTAATTCATTCATTCATTCATTCAACATTTCCTGAGCACCCTTTTACGCTAGGGTCACAAGTATAAATGACATACCATCCTGTCCTTGGAACTCACAGTCTAGTAAAAAAGCCTGTTCCCACCACGAGCTGTGATGCCAAAGGCAGAAGCAGCACCTACTTCTATGGGCTCCCCCATAATTACTGATTGATCAGTTTCTATCATGGAGCACAAGACACTTCCACAATTTTTAGACAACTAATGATAGAAAACGGTGTGCTTGGTGGTCAAGAATGGGAGTTGTAGAAAGATGGCGGAGGAGTAAGACGCGGAGATCACCTTCCTCCCCACAGATACACCAGAAATACATCTACATGTGGAACAACTCCTACACAACACCTACTGAATGCTGGCAGAAGACCTCAGACCTCCCAAAAGGCAAGAAACTCCCCACGTACCTGGGTAGGGCAAAAGAAAAAAAAAAATTAATTAAAAACAGAGACAAAAGAATAGGGACGGCACCTGCACCAGTGGGAGGGAGCCGTGAAGGAGGAAAGGTCTCCACACACTAGGAGCCCCTTCGCGGGCAGAGACTGCGGGAGGCGGAGCGGGGAGCCGCGGAGGACAGCACAGCAACAGGGGCGCGGAGGGCAAAGCGGAGAGATTCCCGCACAGAGGAGCGGTGCCGACCGGCGCTCACCAGCCCGAGAGGCTCGTGTGCTCACCCGCCGGGGCGGGCGGGGCTGCGAGCTGAGGCTCGGTTTCGGTTTCGGTTGGAGCTCAGGGAGAGGACTGGGGTTGGCGGCTTGAACATAGCCCGAAGGGGTTAGTGCGCCACGGCTAGCCGGGAGGGAGTCCGGGGAAAAGGCTGCACCTGCTGAGGAGGCAAGAGACTTTTTCTTGCCTCTGTGTTTCCTGGTGCGCGAGGAGAGGGGTTTTAAGAGCGCTGCCTAAAGGAACTCCAGAAACGGGCGCGAGCCGCGGCTAAAAGCTCGGAAACCAGAGACGGGCGGGAGACGCTAAGGCTGCTGCTGCCGCCACCAAGGGGCCTGTGTGCGAGCACAGGTCACTATCCCCACCCCTCTTCCGGGGAGCCTGTGCAGCCCGCCACTGCCAGGTTCCCGGGACCCAGGGACAATTTCTCAGGGAGAACACACGGCGGGCCTCAGGCTGCTGCAACGTCACGCCGACTTCTGCCGCCGCAGGCCCGCCCCGCACTCCGTGCCCCTCCCTCCCCCCGGCCTGAGTGCGCCAGAGCCCCCGAGTCAGCGGCTCCTTTAACCCCGTCCTGTCTGAGCAAAAAACAGACGCCCTCCAGCGACCTACACGCAGAGGCAGGGCCAAATCGAAAGCTGAGCCCCTGTGAGCTGTGAGAACAAAGAAGAAAAAGGGAAATCTCTCCCAGCAGCCTCAGAAACAGCGGATTAAAGCTACACAATCAATTTGATGTACCCTGCCTCTGTGGAATACATGAATAGACAGCGAATCATCCCAAATTGAGGAGGCGGACTTCTAGAGCAAGATCTATGATTTTTTCCCCTTTTCCTCTTTTTGTGAATGTGTATGTGTATGCTTCTGTGTGAGATCTTGTCTGTATAGGTTTGCTTCCACCATTTGTCCTAGCGTTCTATCCGTCCATTGTTTTCTTTTTAATATTTTTCTTAATAATTAATTTTAATTTAAATAACTCTATTATACTTTACCTTCTTTCTATCTTTCTTTCCTTCCTTCCCTTCTTTAGACAACGAATCATCCCAAATTGAGGAGGTGGACTTGGAGAGCAAGTTATATGATTTTTTTCCCCTTTTTGTGAGGGTATATGTGTATGCTTCTATGTAAGATTTTGTCTGTATAGCTTTGCTTCCTTTTCCTAAGGTTCTATCCGTCCCTTTTTTCTTTTCTCTAAATAATTATTTTTTTAATTCAATAACTTTATTATACTTTATTTTATTTTACTCTATCTTCTTTCTTTCTGTATTTTTTCGTTCCTTCCCTCCTTCCTTCCTTCCTTCCTTCCCTCCTTTCTTTCTTTCTTTCTTCCTACTTCTACGAATTCTCTCTACTTTCTCTCCCTTTTATTCTGAGCCAAGTGGATGAAAGGCTCTTGCTGCTCCAACCAGGAGTCAGGACTCTGCCTCTGAGGTGGGAGAGCCAACTTCAGGACACTGGTCAACAAGAGACCTCCCAGCCCCACATAATATCAAATGGCGAAAATCTCCCAGAGATCTCCATCTCAACACCAGCACCCACCTTCACTCAACGACCAGCAAGCTACACTGCTGGACAACCTATGCCAACCAAATAGCAAGACAGGAACACAACCCCACCCACTAGCAGAGAGGCTGCCTAAAATCATAATAAGTCGACAGACACTCCAAAACACACCACCAGACGTGGACCTGCCCACTAGAGAGACAAGATCTAGCCTCATACACCACAACACAGGCACTAGTCCCCTCCACCAGGAAGCCTACACAACCCACTGAACCAACCTTAGCCACTGGAGACAGACATCAAAAACAACGGGAGCTACGAACTTGCAGCCTGCAAAAAGGTGAACCCAATCACAGTAAGATAAGCAAAATGAGAAGACAGAAAAACACACAGCAGATGAAGGAGCAGGATAAAAACGCACCAGACCTAACAAATGAAGAGGAAATAGGCAGTCTACCTGAAAAAGAGTTCAGAATAATGATAGTAAAGATGATCCAAAATCTTGGAAATAGAATGGACAAAATGCAAGAAGCAGTTAACAAGGACCTAGAAGAAATAAAGATGAAACAGACAATGATGAACAACACAATAAATGAAATGAAAAATACTCTAGATGGGATCAATAGCAGAATAAATGAGGCAGAAGAACGGATAAGTGACCTGGAAGATAAAATAGTGGAAATAACTACTGCAGAGCAGAATAAAGAAAAAAGAATGAAAAGAACTGAGGACAGTCTCAGAGACCTCTGGGACAACATTAAACGCACCAACATTCGAATTATAGGGGTTCCAGAAGAAGAAGAGAAAAAGAAAGGGACTGAGAAAATATTTGAAGAGATTATAGTTGAAAACTTCCCTAATATGGGAAAGGAAATCGTTAATCAAGTCCAGGAAGCACAGAGAGTCCCATACAGGATAAATTCAAGGAGAAATACGCCAAGACACATATTAATCAAACTGTCAAAAACTAAATACAAAGAAAGCATATTAAAAGCAGCAAGGGAAAAACAACAAATAACACACAAGGGAATCCCCATAAGGTTAACAGCTGATCTCTCAGCAGAAACTCTACAAGCCAGAAGGGAGTGGCAGGACATACTGAAAGTGATGAAGGAGAAAAACCTGCAACCAAGATTACTCTACCCAGCAAGGATCTCATTCAGATTTGATGGAGAAATTAAAACCTTTACAGACAAGCAAAAGCTGAGAGAGTTCAGCACCACCAAACCAGCTTTACAACAAATGCTAAAGGAACTGCTCTAGACAAAAACACAAGAGAAGGAAAAGTCCTATAATAACGAACCCAAAACAATTTAGAAAATGGGAATAGGAACATACATATCGATAATTACCTTAAATGTAAATGGACTAAATGCTCCCACCAAAAGACACAGATTGGCTGAATGGATACAAAAACAAGACCCATATATATGCTGTCTACAAGAGACCCACTTCAGACCTAGAGACACATACAGACTGAAAGTAAGGGGATGGAAAAAGATATTCCATGCAAATGGAAACCAAAAGAAAGCTGGAGTAGCAATTCTCATATCAGACAAAATAGACTTTAAAATAAGGACTATCAGAAGAGACAAAGAAGGACACTACATAATGATTAAGGGATCGATCCAAGAAGAAGATATAACAATTGTAAATACTTATGCCCCCAACATAGGAGCACCTCAATACATAAGGCAAATACTAACAACCATATCAGAAATGAAAAAGGAGAAGTAACAACTGACACTGCAGAAATACAAAAAATCATGAGGGATTACTACAAGCAACTCTATGCCAATAAAATGGACAATCTGGAAGAAATGGACAAATTCTTAGAAATGCACAAACTGCCAAGACTGAATCAGGAAGAAATAGAAAATATGAACAGACCAATCACAAACACTGAAATTGAAACTGTGATTAAAAATCTTCCAACAAACAAAAGCCCAGGACCAGATGGCTTCACAGGCGAATTCTATCAAACATTTAGAGAAGAGCTAACACCTATTCTTCTCAAACTCTTCCAAAATATAGCAGAGGGAGGAACACTCCCAAACTCATTCTACGAGGCCACCATCACCTTGATACCAAAACCAGACAAGGATGTCACAAAGAAAGAAAACTACAGGCCAATATCACTGATGAACATAGATGCAAAAATCCTCAACAAAATACTAGCAAACAGAATCCAACAGCACATTAAAAGGATCATACACCATGATCAAGTGGGGTTTATTCCAGGAATGCAAGGATTCTTCAATATACGCAAATCTATCAATGTGATTAACCATATTAACAAATTGAAGGAGAAAAACCATATGATCATCTCAATAGATGCAGAGAAAGCTTTTGACAAAATTCAACACCCATTTATGATAAAAACCCTGCAGAAAGTAGGTGTAGAGGGAACTTTCCTCAATATAATAAAGGCCGTATATGACAAGCCCACAGCCAACATCATCCTCAATGGCGAAAAACTGAAAGCATTTCCACTAAGGTCAGGAACAAGACAAGGTTGCCCACTCTCACCACTCTTATTCAACATAGTTTTGGAAGTTTTAGCCACAGCAATCAGAGAAGAAAAGGAAATAAAAGGAATCCAAATCGGAAAAGAAGAAGTAAAGCTGTCACTGTTTGCAGATGACATGATACTATACATAGAGAATCCTAAAGATGCTACCAGAAAACTACTAGAGCTAATCAATGAATTTGGTAAAGTAGCAGGATACAAAATTAATGCACAGAAATCTCTGGCATTCCTATATACTAATGATGAAAAATCTGAAAGTGAAATCAAGAAAACACTCCCATTTACCATTGCAACAAAAAGAATAAAATATCTAGGAATAAACCTACCTAAGGAGACAAAAGACCTGTATGCAGAAAATTATAAGACACTGATGAAAGAAATTAAAGATGATACAAACAGATGGAGAGATATACCATGTTCTTGGATTGGAAGAATCAACATTGTGAAAATGACTCTACTTCCCAAAGCAATCTATAGATTCAATGCAATCCCTATCAAACTACCACTGGCATTTTTCACAGAACTAGAACAAAAAATTTCACAATTTGTATGGAAACACAAAAGACCCCGAATAGCCAAAGCAATCTTGAGAACAAAAAATGGAGCTGGAGGAATCAGGCTGCCTGACTTCAGACTATACTACAAAGCTACAGTAATCAAGACAGTATGGTACTGGCACAAAAACAGAAAGATAGATCAATGGAATAGGATAGAAAGCCCAGAGATAAACCCATGCACATATGGTCACCTTATCTTTGATAAAGGTGGCAGGAATATACAGTGGAGAAAGGACAGCCTCTTCAATAAGTGGTGCTGGGAAAATTGGATAGGTACATGTAAAAGTATGAGATTAGATCACTCCCTAACACCATACACAAAAATAAGCTCAAAATGGATTAAAGACCTAAATGTAAGGCCAGAAACTATCAAACTCTTAGAGGAAAACATAGGCAGAACACTCTATGACATAAATCACAGCAAGATCCTTCTTGACCCATCTCCTAGAGTAATGGAGATAAAAACAAAAATAAACAAATGGGACCTAATGAAACTTCAAAGCTTTTCAAAGCTTTTGCACAGCAAAGGAAACCATAAACAAGACCAAAAGACAACCCTCAGAATGGGAGAAAATATTTGCAAATGAATCAACTGAAAAAGGATTAATCTCCAAAATTTACAGGCAGCTCAAAAACAAAAAATAAACAACCCAATATAAAAATGGGCAGAAGACCTAAATAGACATTTCTCCAAAGAAGATATACAGACTGCCAACCAACACATGAAAGCATGCTCAACACCATTAATCATTAGAGAAATGCAAATCAAAACTACAATGAGATATCATCTCACACCAGTCAGAATGGTCATCATCAAAAAAATCTAGAAACAATAAATGCTGGAGAGGGTGTGGAGAAAAGGGAACACTCTTGCACCGCTGGTGGGAATGTGAATTGGTTCAGCCACTACGGAGAACAGTATGGAGGTTCCTTAAAAAACTACAAATAGAACTACCATATGACCCAGCAATCCCACTACTGGGCATATACCCTGAGGAAACCAAACTTCAAAAAGAGTCATGTACCAAAATGTTCATTGCAGCTCTATTTACAATAGCCCGGAGATGGAAACAACCTAAGTGCCCATCGCCGGATGAATGGATAAAGAAGATGTGGCACATATATACAATGGAATATTACTCAGCCATAAAAAGAAACGAAATTGAGCTATTTGTAATGAGGTGGACGGACCTAGATTCTGTCATACAGAGTGAGGTAAGTCAGAAAGAGAAGGACAAATACCGTCTGCTAACACATATATATGGAATTTAAGAAAAAAGCAATGTTATGAAGAACCTAGGGGTAAGACAGGAATAAAGACACAGCCCTACTGGAGAACAGACTTGAGGATATGGGGAAGGGGAAAGGTGAGCTGTGATAGGGCGAGAGAGAGACCTGGACATATATATACTAACAAACGTAAGGTAGATAGCCAGTGGGAAGCAGCCGCATGGCACAGGGATACCGGCTCGGTTCTTTGTGGCTGCCTGGAGGGGTGGGATAGGGAGGGTGGGAGGGAGGGAGACAAAGAGGGAAGAGATATGGGAACATATGTATATGTATAACTGATTCACTCTGTTATAAAGCAGAAACTAACACACCATTGTAAAGCAATTATACCCCAATAAAGACGTTAAAAAAAAAACAAAACCACTTTTCCTTATAAAATACTTAGAATGAAAAAAAAAAAGAGAGAAAGAATGGGAGTTGTGGAGTTAGACCTGGGCTCAATGCCTGGCCCTACTGCTTACTTGCTATGTGGGTCTCTCTGAACCTGAGTTTCCTCATCTGAACAGAGAGATGAGAAGAGTTCCAGCCTTCTGGGATCACTGTGCACATTCAAGGAGGTAACTCATAGAAAGGGCTTAGTACAGAAGCTGGCACAGAGGCAATACTCAAAATTACTAGGGTTAATTGATGTATAAGCTATTAACAATCCTCCCTTAGGCCTCAAGAAAAATTCATGGAGATTAGCTACAGTTTTCACAAACCACTGTTGCTTCATCAGAGAATTCTGGCCAGGCAGGCCAGAGCACATTTCGTATGTTCTTAAAGAAAAGGTGACTGTTCTTTAAATAGAAGTCAAAGATCATGATAAGATCCAGAGCCCAAAACCTCAGTGTCACCATGTATAAATTCTCCACTAACTGTTTTGAAGATGAAACATGACCTATTTTCTCACCAAAAAAACATAACTGGAAATATTACAGGAGGCAGGAGGGAGACAATTTCCCACCAGCAATGCTGTTCTTTGTAGACATTCTTGGCTCCAGGGAATAACTTGTTTGAAATTTCATGTAAGAAAAGCATAAACTAAGGCATCAAAAAAGCACATCGCCTTTGATGCAGAGATTTCACTTCCAGGAACTTATCCTATAGAAATACTTATAGAAGCATGACAGACTGACTTACAGCAATATTCGTTGAACCATTTTTGGTAATAACTAAAAAACTGGAAATGACTCAAATCCAAATATGGGAACATGGTTAAATAAATAGCAGTACTTACAAGTTACATACACAGGAGAATATTATGCATCCACTAAAAATAATGTATCAGTGGAGGAACTGATAAGGAGAGCTCTCCAAGATGTAGTACGTGAAAAAGAAAGTCTGCAGAGAGAAATGAATATGCATACACACACTGCTGTAGTCACCTAGTCAACTTCTAGAAGGATGCCCAAGAACCTGTTCATGGTGGTGGTTATCTATGGCAAGAGGAATTACATAACAAAAGGGAACAAGGGAGTAAAAGAACTTTACTTTTCATTTTATACACTTCTGACATGAATGTTTTATACCATGTACGTTTGTTTCACTTTTTATAACTTTACAATTTCAAACTGTCAGTTCCAAGGTCAAAATGCATCTCCCAGTTATAATGAACACTGAGCTAAGAATAAGTTCAGAGGGACTTAAAACCAGATCTCCCTTGAAAAACTTGACAAACTCCATGGTTAAGGCAAATAGTACTTTTAGTGCAGGAATTTTTGTTTCTTTGTTTTTGGAAACAAGTAAGTTGACAATCATCTACCTCTCCTTACTATATACAGCACAGTGTAGTGGAGATTAAATCCTCATTGTGGAGACACACCTGGATTTGAACCCTGACTCCAGATGACTCTAGACCAGGGGTCAAAACCTACTGCCCCGGGGGCTACACTCAGGACTAATCTGGCCTGCCACCAGTTTCTACATAGCCTGAGAGTTAAGAATAATTTTTACCTATTTAAACAGTTGAAAATTAAAGCTAATGTTTGATGACACACAAAACTTCGATGAAATACAAATATCAGTGCCCATAAATAAAGTTTTATTGGAAGACAGCCACACCCATCATTTGCACGTCATCTGCGGCTGCCTTCACACTGCAAGGCAGGATTGCATCATGGTGAAAGAAACCACATAGAGCCTAAAACACTCATTACCTGACCCTTTACAGAAAAAGTTTGCCGAATCCCTAATTCTACACAACGGACTCAAATGAGTCTCTTTCTTACCTGTAAAGTAGGTACAGTGATAGCACTAATTTCACAGGGTAGTTGTGAAGACTGAACATAATAATGTGTGAATAGTACTGAGCACTTACTGTTTTTTATACAGTTTTTCATATTTTAACAGTGAAATCAGGATTTTTTTTTTTTTTTTTTTGGCCACATCACGCAGCGTGCAGGATCTTAGTTCCCCGACCAGGGATCAAACCTGTGCCCCCTTCAGTGGAAGTGCAGAGTCTTAACCACTGGACCACTGCGGAAGTCCCAGGATTTTTTTTAAAAAACAATCAATGCTATGCCAGTTTGGTTTGTACTGGGTATTTTTTGTTTGCTTTTTTAGTGGTACTAACGTATCTTCAAACCGTGGTGCCTGAGATTAGATGAAAGCAAGCATGTTGGTTGCCTGATAGTTCTGACTATAATTGAGATGACCACTACCCTCACCGTAATCCTACACAGGTTATGATCACCTGTCTCTTGCTGTGACTGCCCTCCTTTCTCAGAGCCAATCTCCCCAGGTCGTTTGCATGGTCCATGCACAGACCTGGCTCAGTTTCACAGCACAGCTCTCCTGTCTGCTGTACTGTCTGTTCTACAGACAATGAAACTGAGGCCCAGAGAAGTCATGTGACACATCCCAGGTCCCAGCTAATGGAAAGGCAACATGGAAAAGCAAAGTCCCATCGTCTTTCCCTCTCACCAGTGGTTCTCACACTTGAGTATGCATCAGAATCACCCAGGGGGCTATGTTAAGGTGACACAGATCGCTAGGTCCCACTCCCAAAGTCTCCCATTCAGCAAGTGTGTGAGGTGAGGCTGGATGATTTTCATTCTAACAGGCTCTCCAGCGAAGGCATGCTGCTCGCCTGAGGGCCACACTTTGAGAAACGCCAAACACTACTGAGTCACGGGAGAGCAAAGTCCTCACCCTTCACCATCACCCCCACGTCCTGCCCCCTGAACCAGGTCCTGTGCAACCTCACCCACACAAGGAGAAGGTTTTTTTGTCTTTGTCTCTTTGTCTTTAAGAAAAAGATCTCTCGGGCTTCCCTGGTGGCGCAGTGGTTGAGAGTCCGCCTGCCAATGCAGGGGACACGGGTTCGTGCCCCGGTCCGGGAAGATCCCGCATGCCGTGGAGAGGCTGGGCCCGTGAGCCATGGTCGCTGAGCCTGCGCATCCGGAGCCTGTGCTCCGCAACGGGAGAGGCTACAGCAGTGAGAGGCCCGCGTACCGCTAAAAAAGCAATTATACTCCAGTTCAAAAAAAAAAAAAGAAACTTCAAAAAAAAAAAAAATAGGCTGGAACTGAATAGACATTTTTCCAAAGGAAATATCTAAATACCCAACAGGTTCATGAAAAGACGCTCAACCACAGTAATCATCAGGGAAATGCAAATCAAAACTATAGTGAGATATTACTGCACACCTGTTAGAGTGGCTATTATCAAAATAAAAGAAAAAATAAGATCTCTCTTTTCTTCCCATTGTTGTCTTAGGGCTGATGGCAACACCAGGAGCCAGGGGTCAGCAGTCCAGTCCTGACTGGCCAGTAACTAGCTGGGTGGTTTGAGGCATTCTTTCCCCTCTGTGGCCTCAGTTTCCCCTCTGTGATGTGAGAAGGTCAAATGGGATGATTCTCAAGAACCCTCCCAGCAGAACAACAAGGTTGATGCGAGGATTCTGGCAGAGCATCCTCCTCACCCTCAGTGCTCATTATGAATCTGCACAGCTCCTAGAGGGGTCCTCCCTTAAGGAACGGCCCGATGGATGAGACCTCATCATGCGGGCACCAGCAGAACGGCGCTCCTGATTGGCTTCTGGATGCCAGCATGACGCCTGATTTCAGGTAGCACATAGCCTTGTAAATCACTAAAGGAGGTGATGGGGATCATCATCCCTCCTAAAGGAACTCTCAGTTTCCCCTCAGGTTGTGCTAAGGCACACAGAGGCTCCCACCCCGCCTGCACCTCCTCCACACCCTCTCTCTCTCCTAGCAATCACCTCCCTACAAGCCCAATTACCATCTGTCTGTCTCCAGCTCTCTTTTAAAAGCTCTCTTTTAAAAACCACCGATACGTAGTTTAACTTTTACTGTTTCCACTGGGCACCGAAATTACCTTCTGCTACCAGGGCTCATTAGGCCAGTGCCAGGTATCCCCTGGCCACATGGCCGATGTTCCTGTGGGGCTTAGCTGGGCACCAAGTTCACCAGAATCAGGATAGGACAGGACGCCATTCTGGAACAAGTCTCCTCAGCCTCAGCACTACTGACCTCTTGGGGTGGATAACTGGGTGGGGATTGGGGGTTGTCCTTTGCAGTGTAGGATGTTAGCAGCATCCCTGGCCTCAACCCACAGATGCCAGGAGCACCCCCCCACCCCCGCAGTGTAAAAACCAAAACTGTCTACAGACACGGCCAAACGTTCTCTGGGGGTGTACTGAAACTACTGTTGAAGAAACATCAAAGGTATCGGGAACAGAACCCAGGCTACAGAGCCAGATGGGCTGGGGTTCAAATCCCCACTCAGCCACCAAACCACCTACGTGGGCTTAGGCAAGGCGCCTTCTTTCTCTTACTATTTATTCAAAAAGAGAGGCTTACAATAAAAATTTTTAGATGACAATGTATGAAAAACTGCAAAGTAAAATTGCTCATGCCCCTCCCAGCCCATTCCTCAGAGATAAATGGTTACAATTTGGTGTTAAGGTATTTTGTATGCAAATACAAGCACATTCATCAGTTATATACATATATAAACACTTTGTTTCACGTAAGTAAAATCATATTAGGTACAGTTTTGCTTTTTCACATTTATATCATGAATACGTTTCCAGATGACTACTTATGAATTTCCTGAACCCTTTTAAAACCTGAATATTCTACTCTCAAGATTTGAACCCAGTTTTCCAGGTGTAAATGGGAAGAACCTGTTTTCTTTATAGAGTTGTCAGTATTAATAGTTATATGCCTGTGCACACACATTTTTTAAAGAGGACTAGATAGTACTGGCATACAATAGGTGCTCAAAAAACAGTAATTACTTTTTCCGACAAGTATTAACTCAGCACTTACTTTGTGCCCAGTCCTACACCAGGACCTGGAGATACAGAAGTACACAAGACATACAAGCCTTGTCCCAAAGGGATCAGAGTTTACCAGGGATACAAACAGTAAATCATTCTGAAAAATTATTAAACTACAACTGTGTAACAATGCAAAGCATAGACTATTAGGAGAGTGTGATCTAATCTACTCTAGGGTCAATGACAGGAGGTTTCCTTGAGTAAGTGACATAAACTGAGACCTCAGGGATGTGTTGGACAGGGGGCCAGAAATATGCTAAGCAGAGGGCACAGAACGTGCAAAGGCCCTGGTGCAAACTATTTGCAAATTATTATAATATTATAATATTAATACTTAAAGGAATAGTCAAATAGCCAAGAGATGAAATAACTAAAATTTGTTCTTAGTTACAATTCGCCTATCTCCCTCCATACTACCTGAAAAGTTATACCACCCAGATAACTTTCCATTTTGTACATTTAAAGAATCACACTTATATAGGAAAACATGGTTCTCTAAGAAAAATGGAAAACATACAAAGAAGAAAATATAAACCACAAGAGTTATGAACATACCAACAGCTAAGAATATTCTACAGAAAAGCTCCTATAGCACGATTAACTAGACGACTGGCATTATCATTTCTTTTTTTTGGGGGGGGTGGGGGAGGTTAAGTCTTGGTGATTTCCATAATGGTATATAAATGATGTCCTTGCAAAAAATGTCTATCTGGCACAGGGATATCAGCTCCGTGCTTTGTGACCGCCTGGAGGGGTGGGCTAGGGAGGGTGGGAGGGAGGGAGACGCAAGAGGGAAGAGATATGGGAACATATGTATAACTGATTCACTTTGTTATACAGCAGAAACTAACACACCATTGTAAAGCAATTATACCCCAATAAAGATGTTAAAAAAAAAAATGTCTATCTGTCAAATCCCCAAGGAGTCAAATACTGGTGTTCCAGCTCAGAACTCACTTCTGTGTGCAGTTCTGGAGCAGAACATCCCAGCCACCTCCCCCGCTGTGCCAGGTCAATTGTGAAACTCCCTGGAGTGCACCTCCCAGCATCTTTGCTTTGCCATGGGCACTCAGCTCCACTGATACTCAGCACATCAACTAGAGAGAAGGGATCTAACATGTCCTGAGCTCCTGCCATGGGCAGGCACCAAAGTAGAACCTTCATATACATTCTGCTCAATTAATATCTGACTGCAACCAAATAAGGTAGCTTTAGCCTTCTCCAATTTACAGACTGAAGTCAGGGATGTTAAGTAACCTCCCCAAGGTCATAAAGTGGACTCACAGTTTAGATCTAGGATAGGATGACTCCATCTTGGATCCATGCTGACGCTAAGCAGACCAATCTCACCTGGTTTCCCATCCACGAACTCCCGGTCTGATCCCTGCTTACCTCCTGAGACCAGACCAAGTAGGCAGGGTTTCATGGCTATAATGACCTGTTGCTGGGGGCACAGCATGAATGCAAATATGCAAAGGTTTCTCCTCCAACTTTGCATTCACTGGCGTAATCCTTTTCCTTTGGGTCACCAAGCTCTCCCCTTCTAACCCGTTCCTGCTCTTGCATCACCGTGTCAGTCCCTGGTCTCTTGCACCTGAACTCCTTACATTTGATAAACGGGCCCTTCATAACTCGCCTGATTCCTCTGTTCATGTAAGGCCCACTGCCCTGATACCAAAACAAGACAAGGACAACACACAAAAAAGAAAAATCACAGGCCCAAATCACTGATGAACATAGATACAAAAATTCCTCAATAAAAAATGAGCAAATCGAATACAGCAACACATTAAAAGGATCGTACAACGTGATCAAATGAGATTTATTCCTGGGATGCAAGGGTCGTTCAACCTGCAAATCAGTCAACATAATACACCACATTAACAAAATGAAGGATAAAAAAAAAATCACATGATCATTTCAATTGATGCAGAAAAGCATGTGACGTTTCAACATTCATTTATGATGAAAATTCAATAAAATGAGTATAGAAGGAATATACCTCAACATAATAAAGGCCATTATGACGAACCCACAGGTTAACCTCATATTCAGCCAGAAGTGTCTTAACTGGGATGATGAATGTAAAATTTTTAGCAAAATGCCTGATGGTCAGCACTCAATAAACACTAGCTGTAAATATTATCATGCCTGCTACGGTAATAACAACTACTACTAAAGAAAGCCTGAGATAAGGGAAGGCCACCAATCATGGTTTGTTCTCCTCTCTTTAAAGTCTCCCTAACATTTGTTAAGTACTTTATATGTGCTAGGTCCTTTCTGTGCTCTATTTCATTACATAAGCAGAAAAATCTATGAAGTGATTTTACTATAGTGTAGGAACCTGGAATTAGATAGGCCTGAGTTTAAATTCTAGGTCTGCCTTATTCTCGTTCTCTAATATATTTAGACAAGTGCTTTACTAGTCCCAAGCCTCCAAGTGTATGACTTTTTCTATCATCGCTCTACCAAAGCAGTTTGGTAAAAGTAAAGACTAGTTACATGATGAGTCTGCTTTCCGGATAAGCAACAGCACAGTGGGGACTCACCAGGCCCCTCTCTGGAGGACTTTTGGGGCTCCACTTTGGCTCAAGGCAGCTCTGCTCGTTCAATGAAAAGGTGTAGAATGCAATTTAGTGAGTCTGTATTCTCCATGGGACAGCATAAAGAAGGAGGTGGACCCCCCTGAAGACAATAATTTTGACTTTCAATGTGCTAGCCCTTGATTTTCCCAAGGGCTTCCTAGGGAAAGCAAGGCTTGCGCATTATCATTTCTGACTGATACCCCGCCTCCCTCCCCTGACCTGATGGTTCAGCTCGAATGGCATTAGAGGCAGGGATGGTCCCTCCCGCTTTTCCTCCAGAGCAGACCCACTCATTGTTGACCGCTCAGTGTTGACACTAGGCACATACTTTCCCAACACACAATAATCCATCTTTTTGTTGTTGTTGTTGTTAGTTTCTGCGTTATCTTTCTCTGAGAGTTGCAGGGTCTCTCCCTTGGTGTCTGAGATAGCACAAGGTTCTAAATATCTCGAGAGTCATCATTTGATATGCTAACAAAACCACATTTAATCCTGCCTGCACTGCAGATTTCTCCAACAACATAAGCTCAGTGAGACGACAGGCGTTTGTCAAAGCATGCCTTTGGGGCTGTGGGGGGGGATCCAGGGATGTGGCGCTAGACTCTGAAACTGGACAACAGCCCAGGGCAGGTTCTAGGCTTTCCTGGAGGACGAGACCAGCCTAATCTATTCCTCCAGGCCCTCTCTGGCCTCTCGGTGAAGAAGAAGGCTTCCCCAGACCCACTTTATTCACTCCCCCTTTTGCTCCATCATCTGAATGTAAGACAAAAACATTTCTTTCTCCACAGAGGACAACAATCTCTCTACGTGAGTCTCACGCTGATAAATCACAGTGCATTTGGAAATTAATGCCTGTATCTATGGCTCTGGCAAAATAAAACATAGCACCAGGGCCGTTTATTCCCCAGCCATTCTTGCCAAAGACAGCAGAATCTATTCAAATGCAGTGTGCAGGAATCCACGAAACGAAGCCTCTTCAACTGAAGATATATTACTTTCCTTTACTAGGAACACCCATTAAGCCACCCATTTTACTTTCTCAGTCCCTTGTCTTTGCAATGAATGAGGCTTCAATCACCTCTGATCAACCCCACCTACTGATCAGGAATCCATACACAGTTGCACAGACATAGCTTTGGTAAACTGAACCCACCTCAGATGTACCAATCAGGCAAGTTGTTTGAGAAAACCCTAAAGGGGATAATTTCTATTATAAAATAAATGATCGCTTCTCAACAGACCTGCCTTATCTTAGAACTGCATCAACTCAAAGTCAGAAGCCATGTCAATGGTAAGTGCCCCTGCCCCCAACCAGAGTTTGGTTCCCTCAACCAGGTGGCTGGCCAGTCTTAGGTGTGCACATCCCAGCAATGGTGACTTTAACCCCCCTACCCTGAGGTGGCCCGTCCCATCCCCACACAGCTTGGGCTGTAAAACAGCCAAACTTGAACTCAGCCAAAGTCTGTCACTTTGCAACTCCTACCCACTGCTTCCAGGGCTGTCCTGTGGAGCCAGACAGAGTCCCTCAACTCCCTCTCCACAAGCAACCCAACAAATATCCGAGTGCAGCTATTATACCAGAAGGAGTTCAAGACGCCATGCACTGTGCTGGCTTAATATGGTGACTGGCCCACGTCCCTGTGTCTTATCACCCCACTCCTACTTTCAAAACTGTACATAAAGCACTTGAAACCTTTCCTGGATGAAGAAATCTACACCTTGCTGTGACAACAGAACAATGAATGTTCACCCCTAATCTGGGAGTCTAATTGTGTCATCACTAACTGGGACTTCCTCCTCCAGGCCCATCACTAACAGAAAGGACTGACCTCTCTAAAAGTGAAAATCATCATTATTAGCAGATGCCTGCCGACACTTATATGGCCCACACCCCCAAATTGTATTTTTTCCTAAGGGAAAAATATATATCTTTATTTTTCAAATAATTTATCTTAGCGGTACTGCTGAGAAGAGACACGGCTGAAAATTAGGCATTCTGTGAGTTTCTACTGAGTTCTCAATGAGTGCTTCACAACACTTGTTTGAAAATATTCCAGAATAAAAGTCCTGTGTCTATATGCTGTGGCAATATGCCCAAATCCTTCTACCATAAGGACCCCTTTTCAAATGTCAAAAAACACCTGTAAACGGCACCCTCCCCTTCACCCTCCAAAGGTAGCTATCATGTTAATAGTTCTGTTGATGGCTGAGAATTTCATAACAACTAAATCTAATATGAATTTGGTAATACTTTTTTTAAAACTTTTAATTTTATATTGGAGTACAGTTGATACTCCAATGTTGTGTTAGTGTCAGGTGTACAACAAAGTGATTCAGTTATACATTCACATGTATCTATTCTTTTTCAAATTCTTTTCCCACTTAGGTTGTTACATAATATTGAGCAGAGTTGCCTGTGCTACACAGTAGGTCCTTGTTGGTTATCCATTTTAAATACAGCAGTGTGTACCTGTCCATCCCAAACTCCCTAACTATCCCTCCGCCCCCTCCATCCTTCCCCCCTGGTAACCGTAAGTTCCATAAAGGTAACCATAAAGGTAATACCTCTAAATAAAATGTCAGTTTTATTGAGCACATCAGCATCTGCCCACATTTGAGAAACAGGGGTATAAATATACAAGTGTGTGCAAGGAAAGTGTTTCCCATCCTCGTAAAGCCTAAATCACATTATAAAGCTCCCATGTGACATCTTTGTGACCCCCTGCGGTTCCAGTGGTATATAGGGCACAATGCTGATGTTCATAATCATCCACTGTCTGTGGGTCTGAATTTACCTACAGGCTTGGCGTGCAGGAAGGTGACTCTGCGTTCAGGTATCATAGCTCTGGGTTGGATTCTGCATGTCTGACTGAGGACATTGGCTCTACCCACCACTTGGCTGATGAAGGAGACCCATTTGCTTCCACTAATTGGCAGCACAGATGATCTGAACTCCTTGTTTCTGCCAGGAAGAGCCCAGAACTCTCTGTTCCCAATGCTAATCAGTTACCAGAAACAAAACAATCAGAGTATTCTCTGATGGAGACAGGCCATCCATTCTTCCGGATGTTGTCAATGTTATCCGTGTATCAAGCCAGACCTTTAGAAGACTGTGTACTCTTTATTAGCCCGGCTTATCATCGAATTACCTTATAGAACTGCACTTTGGCACTATGCCATTGGCATACACCGAGATATCCTGGAGGAAGCAATGGTAAAAACTTACTGTGGTATTTACTGTCAGACACTGTCAAGAAAGTGGTCCATGCCCACACAGCTCCCTTTTTGAGAACTCACTGAAGGAAGGCATCTCTGGTCTCCATACCAGGAACACCTTGTATTTCTCATGAAAAGCTGCCTTTTTTTTTCATCTCATGGGCACATAAGGCCGTGTGCTTCCTTCCTTCCTTTGGTTATCAGGAAGCCCCAGGGCCCGCTCTAGAAGTGCACAGAAATGTACTGTGTGTGTGTTTTGAGTACCACCCTTGCTGCAGCTTTATTTAATTCACTCACATCTTTTCCTTAGATCCAAATACTGTCATCTATTTATTTATTACCTGATATTATAAATTCCTGAAAGTTATCTTTTCATGAATAAGACAGAAAAAACATATTTTTAAAAAAAGACAGAAATGTCAGGTTATCATCATTTGGTTACAAATCGGAGGACAGCTGAGTGACATTTCAAGTAAATTTCTGCACGGAAACTGAGCATTTACAGACCTGAAGTGAATGTAGCAGGAGAACTCAAGTGCATTTATCTCCACATTTTGAAGTTAGAGGGAATGACAGGGGCTGGAGTAGAGGCCAGGGCTCGTGGGTGGCACAAACCCTAGGCCACTTCGGGGCTAGAATGCCGGCTCAGAAGGACCACCCTCCACCTAACTGGGGTCTTCTCCTCTTGGCATTCAGTGCATCTGACATTTCCCACCTTTCTGATCCCTGTCTACCGATATTTTTTGGCCAATGAAGAGCCGGAGCAGCACAGGGCCAACTGCTGTACACAGCATTCATCTCCTGCTGAGGGCTCCTCGGGGATGCCACTGCCCACAGCACTGCCCCAAGCTGCCCCACAGCGAGGAGACTCGGCACCTCACACAATCACCGCAAGATCAAAGGGACTTGGCTCCGGCTCTCTGGGACATGGTGTGTGTTTCTAAATCCCCCTAGCACCTTATTTCGTGTGAGTGCTTGAATGCATGTGAGAGGGCAGGGGTGTGTTTCCCTCTTCTCGAGATTAAAACAATCCATCTGAAAGTGGTGTGGGAGGCCGCAGAGAAACAGCAGTAATAACCCAGAGGTCGGCCCAGCATTCGGGCTACCCTGCTCATGACACGTGGCTGCAGGCCTCCTGGCATCTAATCGTAGCCTGGCAACAATGACTCCATCGAGGTCGCGTGCCCCTGCTCTGCCAGACGCTGCCTCTACCCTCGGGCCACCCTGCTGTTCCAGGTCAGAGGCACCCCAAGGACCCATCAGCCTCCAGAGCCTACACACCACTGGCAAGAGATGAGGTCTGACAACAAGATCCTTTGCTCTCCTCTAGGAGAATCCACAGACAGTCCAAGGACATGTTTACCCTCTTCTCGTTTTTTGTTTTTGTTTTAAATAATGGATTTATTCGCTAATACTGATGAATAAGGAGTTTTTACCCACATACAAAGACTTCATTTCTCGATCCCCTGCAGCAAGCAGAAATCCTGGCGATGCTGGGCCCCAGCACCCTCAGGACCACCCTCAGCGACAGCTGGGTCACGGTCACTCTCTGGAGGTGGAGTAGGTGCTGGCTTGTCCCAGGCCCCACGCCCCACCCCCAGTGTTCCTGCACCAGACCTACCTCACTGTCTGCAGTCCCCACTCTAGGGGTATTTCAACATCAGAAGGATCTGGAGAGATAACTGGCGACAGAGGGAAGCAGCCTACTGAGGTCATGACTTACATTTTCTTCCTCTCTCTTAATAAATGTATTTTTTTAAAGCAGCCTATCAAACTTCACTTCTTTGGTAGCCAAAGTCTCACCCATCAGGAAACGTTTCTTTCCGTCAGATGCTGTCCCTCCAGCTCACCTCCCAGCATCTACCCATCCTTAGAAAGGCTCCGGGTCACTTTCTCCACCATCCTTCTCCTGACTCCCACCCAGGAAGGGCTGGCTGTCCCATCCCCTGAGCGCCCCCATCTGCAAGACTCTGTCTGGGAGCCCCAAGCATACACCCTGGGTTATTGTATTTCACGTGTCTCTCTGTCTCTCTCTCGGCTACACAGACTACAAGCGCCCCAAAGAAAGCTGCCGTCACATTCCTCACCATGTTCCTGCATGAAACCAACTCAGCACCTACTAAGTGATCAGTAAACAATTCACTGATCAATTAGCTCACACACCAACAGGGAGACGGAGACACATCGAAACCCCTAAGAACTTCTCACACTGAGAATCCAGAACAAAACATCAACCCTCCTCCTTTTACCAAAGTCTTATTGCCTTTCTCATGTACGTGATAAGAAGACTGGAGCAGGCACCACATCCAGAGTTTTACAGACTCTTCATGTCACAGCTGTGAAAAACATCATAATTTCCATTATACAGATAAGGAAATTGAGACCCAGAGAAGTGAAGCGTTTGCCTAGGTACACACAGTTATTAGAGGGAACAGCTGGAGCTCAACTCAATCTTTGAGACTGCAACGCCCAGGGTCCTCCCAATACATCACACTGCCTTTCATCATACACGGTTATTAGGGCAGGACAAACATTTGAGAGGCCTCCAGCAATGAAGTGTTACATAACACACATTGAAGAACTTTAACAAAAGAAAACTCTGGATCTTAGGCAGAAGAGCTATGGGGCACAGGTGATTCTGGCGAGTGTTTCTCCAGGCAGCCATCTCCCGCTGGGAAAATGCTCTCATCCACTCTGTGGTCTCCAGTGAGGACAATTTACGCAGCATTACCGATCCATTTAAAAATTCAACTGACAGTTTTTCCCCTATTGAGAATTTCCCCAAACAAAGGCTGTTTCATTAGGACTCAACAAATGCTATGTAATTAATTCAGGGGCTGTTGTTCTAGCAGATGGAATAGCCGAAGGTTTGGGTTTGCTTCTTCTTTTTTTTTTTTCTTTTTATAAAACTAACACTACGTTTTATGAGTTTGGGGAAAGGTGATAAACATGTCTTTTAAATGGATCTGTTTGTTCGTGCTAAAAGAACCTCTTAAACACAGTAATAGAAAGCCACAAGCGCCCCATAATTGCACGGGAAATTTTACCAGCCTTCATGATTCCATCCAAAAGGTGGAACACAACCCAGAATGGCTTTGGCTCCTTGGTTGTCAAGGGCCAGGGTACTGGCAGCTGCTAGAGGAGCCAGAGGAAGCGGGGAACTTAACACCCACATTGGCCGGCTCCTGTGAGGAGATGGAGCTTGCACAGGGGTCCCCCGTAGGGCTGAGCTGAGAAGAAACTGAGCTTTCCTGGGTACACGCCACATACCAACTCCCCGGCTCTCTGCAATCATGAGCTCACACAGTCATCACAAATGTCCACCAGATGGATATCGTTAGCCTAGATAAGTCACATGCCTCAAGTGGATGTCCCACATTCACGGGGGAGCCGAGATTCGAACTCGAGCCTTCTAAACCCTGGCTCTTTCCTCCACCTCTTGCAGTGCCCACAGGACTCTGTGAGAAAACAAAGTACCTCCTACTCTGGTCCTTTTTGCTTTTTATTCTGAGCCTCCCTCCCCACCCCCGATGGTTAAAAGGCCCATTTAATTCCATTGGTTTTGTTGAAGCGATAGTCATACCTCATTGGTTAAACTGTAACCTTTGAAATAAGAGCATCAGACTTCAGATGTTTCATTTTTCCTTCCTTCATGAGGAAAACATACACAGATTCTACATTGCCTGAAACCATGATAGCTTGGCTATCAGAAGGAAAGGACCTCAGGGGCCACCTGGCCCACCCCTTTTATCACAGAGGTGGGCAAACGGAAGTCAAGAAAGGCCAGTGATTTGCCTGAAGTCGCACATTTTAAGAGTGGCAGAGTCCTGTCCCACCTCGGCCTCCCTTGGGGGACACCGCACTCTCCAGGCCAAGGGACTGGATGGACGCATCAGTCAGCATGTGTTAGAAATGCTAAGAGAAAGCAGCTCCAACAGCAAAGCAAATGAGACAACATAAATGTCCACCAACGGGGGAATCAGTGGATAAACTGGAGCATATTAGTACCACAGAACATCACAATGTAAAGGAATTAACTGTATCGACAGCTAACCAATCGAAAACGATTTTCAGTGAAATAAACAGGTTAGAGGAGAAAACATTCACTTCTATATGTATAACAGTGTTTGTAGACATGCACGTATGACATAAAAGGACAAGAACATGGAAAGAAAAGCATGTTAACGACACGGTCACCTTTAAAGAAAAGAAAATGGGAAAGAGGACCAAGGAGGGGACCCTGGGGGATTTCAGTCTTATATCTGATGTTTTATTTCCTTAAAATAAGCAAACAGGTAAAGGCAGCCAGAGATGAAAGATAAAACATTCAACTTGATCTAACTTCAAAGCAGATAGGCTGAGTTAAAGGAGGAGCAAACCAATATTTGAATTAGCAGTTTTCTGCTTCTTCTCTGGCAGAATTGACTTGGAGAATTTTAAAATCAATACTTGAAATTTTTAAAAATAGTAACTATTGTATCATCATAATCAAGAAAGAGAAGGAGAGATGGCAGGAGGTGAGAGGCAGAGGTGTCTGGATTGAGGTGTGAATGTCTGGGGCAGGAATCGGTTATTTTAAATAACAGGAGCTATTTCTGTTAAGGGGAGAGAATGGTCCTTAACTTATGTGCAAAGGTAAAGGTGAGAGGGAGGAACCAACCAGACCAAACGTGAGGGAACCCGGAGAAAATTAAGATGCTTCCCACAAACCAGGCCAGCTGCCTCTGAGAATCAGTAGCCCGAAGGATCAGATAGGATGAACAGATCCTTAAACACTGAAAATTGTTCAAGGCCCGAAGAAAGCAAATCAGAGGCTCCTTTTGGGGCGAGGTTAAATTCCACATCAAGAGAAAAGCTATGGGGATTTAAGATTTCTATAAAGCCTATCATGTAAAATTTCAAATTAATCTAGAGGGAAAGAAATCTCCTTCTAAAGAAAAGTTTTAGAAATAAGCAATCCTGCCTCCGCCAGGTGCTCTTTAAAACTTGGACAGAACATGTTGCTGTGATAGTCCACGGGGCGCTGGCTCCAGAAACACGGCTGGAACACAGGAAGAACGCTCTCCCTTCGAGTTTTAGAATTTTCGCCTGAAAACAGTTCAGGGCTTTGGTGAGGATTTGAGCTTATCAGGATCTTGGTATAATAGACTGGAGGTCAAAGGACAAGGTTTTTCTTCTTTTATTCTACTCAAGTGAACAGCATGAGTGAAAGGGGACCCTGCCTTCCGGAGCTTTATTTTTATCTGGAGATCAATTTCTACAAGTTCATATTCTGCTCTGAAGATCACCAGCACCATCTGAGATTTAGTCACAGCCAGGCCGCTCTGGAGGAAAAATGATTAA
Source organism: Lipotes vexillifer (assembly GCF_000442215.2). NCBI lineage: Eukaryota > Metazoa > Chordata > Mammalia > Artiodactyla > Lipotidae > Lipotes > Lipotes vexillifer. The sequence continues at coordinate 5,275,729 of NW_006788200.1, forward strand.
TATTCACTCCAGAAGGAAAAACGTTATCCTTTAAACCAACACCTCCACACTTTCCCTAAAACATTCATCTATTCCACATTAAAGGAACCCACTCGTCTCAGAAAAAGTTCCATGATAAATCCCCTTCAGCCATTTTTCCTAAAATGGTTTGTCCCATCAAGTGGAACTTCTTACCCAAATGCACCAGTGGGTTCTTTCCTGAGCGGACCATGGCTGCAGTATGGAACCTAGATTAATTTGCATTCCATCACTGCAGGACATCTTCAGGTAATCAGAATTTTATATTAGTGATGCAATGGTTTTATACACAAATTACCTTCTCAACCCCGCAATACCACAAACAATAATAAAAACCTTTCACTTGGCAAAAGCATTATGAATAAGCTCCAATTTTCTTTTTCAAAAAGGACTGGTCTAGGGCTTCTGTGGTGGCGCAGTGGTTGAGAGTCCGCCTGCCGATGCAGGGGACATGGGTTCGTGCCCCAGTCTGGGAAGATCCCACATGCCGCGGAGCAGCTGGCCATGGCTGCTGAGCCTGTGCATCCGGGGCCTGTGCTCCGCAACGGGAGAGACCACAACAGTGAGAGGCCCGCGGACCGCAAAAAAAAAAAAAAAAAAAAGGACTGGTCTAGAAGTTTTGAAGCTGCCTGTTAGAATTCCCTTTTCTCCTTGTTCATCCCCTCCCTCAGTGACTCCCCAAAGCAACACCTTTTCTTTTTTTTTTTTTCTTTATTTTTTTTTTTTTTCTTGCGTTATGCGGGCCTCTCACTGTCGTGGCCTCTCCCATTTGCGGAGCACAGGCTCCGGACGCGCAGGCTCAGCGGCCACGGCTCACGGGCCCAGCCGCTCCGCGGCACGTGGGATCCTCCCGAAACGGGGCACGAACCCGCGTCTCCTGATCATCCAGGCGAACTCTCAAGCACTGCGCCACCAGGGAAGCCCCAACACCTTTTATTTTTGTACCACAGTATTGTGGTTCAACCAATTCTCTCTTCCCCCTCCAGGCCCTTTGAATAACCTTCCTCATCAGCCACCGGACTCCAAGGAAAAACAGGATCTGTGAGACTGCACCCTCAGCGTCGCATCGAAGGGAATGTTGATCAGCTAAGGCTGGGGGCGCCCTGATGCACAGTCAACAGACACAGACTGAGTGAGGCCAAGCGGTAGCAAAAACTGTCATCCCAGCTAAAACTGCCCTGTGTCACTAGGGTGAACAGTTGACATCATATGAGTTTCCCAGTTTCCCAGGTCAATACTTTTCGCTTCCCCACCCTGTCACCCCCAGTACAGACACACACTCCGTGCTGGTGTAAGAACTTGGACAGATGACTAATGATTTATAATCCCGAGTGGCCCAAGAAAGACCTTCTTTAGTGTGGTCCCTACTATCTAGCGTAGGGGGTTTAGACATCAGCATTCAGTACCTGTTGAATGAATGAATGAATGAGCATTAAGAGCCTGAACCTTTTCAGCCCCAATAATGAGGATGTGGAGGTGCAACGGCAATGACTCGCCTAGTCTAAGACAGGCCAGCTCTAATTTAGCCCGGGAGCTCCAGAGCGTTACAACTGTGAGCACCCCCATGAGGGAATACAAGAAGAAAGAAAGAAAACCTGCGTGGGAAGGGAGAGAAGCAACATGGAAAGGCAGCTAGACAGGAAGAGGAGGGAGCAAAAAAGATCAATTGCTGGCTAAAACAACACTTAACAGAGCGCTTGCTATCTGCCAGACACATTAACTCATTTAATCCTCTCGGTGCTCTTATTGTTACCATGTCCAGATGGGAAGGCTTAGAATCAGAGAGGTTAAGCAACTTGCCTAGAATCACACAGCTAGTAACTGGCAGAGTCAAGTTCCAAATTTAGAGGATCTGACTACAAACCCTGGGACCCCATACTGCACCCACCAAAGTGTATCCCACAGAAGATACCACTTTTGCTGGGGACATGACAGGTATGGTGTGAAAAAAATAACAGCAAAAGCATGTGGTCAAAGGCAAATTTAGCACATGGTAAGTTAAATGGGCTTCTTTACTAAAAGACTTCTTAGAGCTTTTAAATTGCTAACAAACACTGTGAATCTCCACGAGATGAACAGAGCATATGTGTGTCCCAAACTTATTTGCGCAGGGACTGTTTTCTTGGGGAAGCATCTTGCTGGACCAGATGCCACTTTCAGAAGCATAAAACTCATGTCTGCTCAACACCCACTCTGTGCTCCAGGTTTGCTAGGGGCCAGCATAGGGAAGGTGCCAAAGGCAAAAGCGGCAGAGGCCACCCAAAACTCTGGAATCACTCCAGAGCCCTCCAGGCTCGGCCAGCCTCCTGCAGAGGGTCACTCTGAGGGCCTCCAGTCCTCCTGCCTATATAAGCCAGGAAGCCGTCTGTCCAACTCCTGCCAGGGCATCTGTCTTTGTGGACTTCACAAAGGAAATTTCTCACCTGAGTTAATAATTGTTGCCTTCAATTCTGAACTCCCTTCTGTCCCTTCTGTGAGGAGATTTGGCATTAAGTCATCACAATCAAAAAGGATAGACTACTTTATCCAAATCTCAGAAAGAATTCTCAGAAAAGCCTCAAGGTGACAGCTATTATACTCCACTGACAGAAGCATTAATGATCCTCTTAAAGATAACACGTTAAAGACGTTTTCAGCCTTGTGGAAGGAGACCTCCAGTGAGGCGCTTTTCTTCTAACTACCTTGGAGTCATTACATGCTAAGTGCTTGCTCTATGAAGCCCTGTTGTTCAAAGTTCAGTAACTATCCTTCAACAGAAACAGCAATTACAGGGAAGTAACTATTTCTTGAATACTATGTGTGTCCTTACTATTCACACCAATACTTGAGACAGTCAGGAGCTACAGGGCATTTCAGACGTCAAGCTACAGAGCTGAATGGTTAAGTATGACCATCTGTGACCAAAGCCCAGGGACGTAAGGCAATGAATGATGCAATGGAGAAGTTACCTAAGAGTCCGGTAGGAGGGGCAGCATTTAGCAGGTGTGTCTTGGGTTCCGAATCACTGCTGTTGAGCCACCAAACTAGGTCCTCTAAAGTATTGCCTTCAACCTGTCACTCCTCTGCTCAAAAACTTTCTATGGGTCCCCACTGCCAAGAAAACAACGTTTAAACTCCATAGATTGGTATGAAATGCCCTTCACAGCCTGCCTCAAATCCACCTGTCTGGCTGCTCTCTACCAGAATCCCCCGTGCACGGCCTTCCTTCCCCTTTTCTCCCCCTGCATTTCAAGCCCATTCCACACCCACCTCTATCATGAAGCCCCTTCCACCTCCATCTCAGAACATGCTTGTCATCTGGCCCTCTAAAATGCTTTCCAGCAAGTTCCATTTCTATAAACTGAAAGTCATCCCCAGCCACAAAACTGCCTGAACCACGTCGGATTCTTTTTTAGCTCAGGAGGGGAAATGACTTCTCTCTGCAGCTGACAATCTCCACTGGAGCTCGGCAATCCTCCTATTTTCTGGAAGATGAAATGCCCGATCTCTTCCATGCCTGTGGTTTATATTGCGCCAGGCTGTGTCAGCGCTGATATAGTAACCTCCCGTTTTTATTGAGCGGCACCCAGTGTAATTGATGACATCTGCTGGAGCCGATATTTTACGTGAAGACTATTCTCAGCCCTGCCTGCTCTCCCCCCCAGCTCAGGATATAAATAGACAACAGCAGCTACACGTGAGGTACAAAGTGGGGCTTCTCAGCTAAGGTCCTCAATTATACCCCAGAAAGTCATGAGGTTTTCTGCAAGGATTTATCTCAGCAGATCGAGTTTTCAAGCCTGCAGAGCTCAGAAAAGAGGGAGCAGGGGCAGGACGCTGCTGGATATGGTTGCTAACACTCCTTGGAGAGAAAAATCCTTGTTCGGACTTTTTGGTTAGACAGATTTAAATAGCATGTTCAAAGGAAGCTATCATTTATATCTTATATGTAGATATATCATTTACATATATGAAGTGACAAATGATGCCCACCTTTGTGTATAACCTTTCCCAATGTGAATTAGTAAAAATTAAAATGTTCCTTGGTAAAGTTTTAGTATTTGTTTGCAGGCCTTGGGGAAGAGTAAATCTGGGATTTATTTAGGCAACATTTGATCCTTACAGGACTAGCACCTAAATCTTTTTCTGGACTGGAAAGCATCAGTTCATGGTCGCGATCACCTGCAGTAGATCCATAAGAAAGATCCTGGTAGGGGTGTTTGCAGAAGGGCTCATTTACCAGGTACACACAGAGAACGTGTTGCTCTACATATGAGTGTTCTTCCAACATGAAGGTGTAGACTTTTGAGAAATTTTTAGAAATTTTGATCATTTTTGATGGCAAATTTCTAAATTACAAATACCTTCATATGTTTTACTGTGATTTACTGTGATGATTCAGTCACTGTTAAAGTTGTTAGTTCTCCAGAGAAGACATCAAGATGGCCAACAGGAACATGAAAAGATGCTCGTCATTGCTGATTATTAGAGAAATGCAACTCAAAACTACAATGAGGTATCACCTCACACCAGTCAGAATGGCCATCATCAAAAAGTCTACAAATAACAAATGCTGGACAGAGTGTGGAGTAAAGGAAACCCTCCTACACTGTTGGTGGGAAGGTAAATTGGTACACTATGAACAGTATGGAGGTTCCTTAAACAACTAAAAATAGAACTAACATATGGTCCAGCAATCGCACTCCTGGGCATATAATCCAGAAAAGACAAAACTAATTCAAAAAGATACATGCACCCCAATGTTCATAGCAGCACTATTTACAATAGCCAAGACATGGAAGCAACCTAAGTGTCCATCAACGGATGAATGGATAAAGAAGATGTGGTACATATACACAATGGAATACTACTCAGCCGTAAAAGAGAAGGAAACAATGCCATTTGCAGCAACATGGATGGACCTAGAGATTATCATACTGAGTGAAATAAGTCAGACAGAGAAAGACAAATATTATATGATACCACTTATATGTGGAATCTAAAAAATAATACAAATGAACTTATTTACAAAACAGAAACAGACTCGTGGACATAGAAAACAAACTTATGGTTACCAAAGGGGAAAGGGTGAGGAAGGGATAAATTATTAGGAGTATGGGATTCACAGCTGCACGCCACTATATATAAAATAGATAAACAACAAGGATTTACTATATAGCACAGGGAACTATATTCAATATCTTGTAATAACCTATAATGGAAAAGAACTGGAAAAAATATTTACACCTATGTATAACTTCATCACTTTGCTGTACACCTGAAACTAACACAATATTGTAAATCAACTATATTTCAATTAAAATTTTTTTTTAATTTTTTTAAAGTTGCTGAAGTGTGAGGCCCTTGGAGCCCACTGGCATAGGTATAGCCCAGACGGGGCCTCCAAAAGAAAGCCTCCCCTAGCACCTGCCCACAACACATACATGCATGCCCACTAAATCTCCCACCTATAGTCTCACCTGCACACACCTGCATCATAGCCATTAACACATCTCTCACCGCAATTGTTCACTGAGCTATTTTCCCACTCCCCACTCTGAGCTCCTCCTGGATGGGCACCACAGGTTTTCTGTTTTATCCCCAGGACCTGGCTTGGTGCTTGTTCCAGAGTGCTAGGTCAATAAATGTTTGAGAATGAATGAATGCATGCACGTATGAATGAACAAAGTGTTGCACTACTTGAGGGCATACGCTAAATGTCTATGCAAAAATTTTAATGCCAATTTTGCTTACAAGAAAACCAGAGTCCGGTTGGAGTGACCCATTAAAGTGACAAAGGACAGAGCGGGAAGGGGCGCCTTCTATCGTGTTACACGTCAATGCTTTCCTTGACTTCTTTGTGTCAAGTTGACCATCGTGACCACATCAAATACTCAATCTACAGAACTGAAGCTAATTCTCAGAAGCGTGAACCTTTGAGACTTGGTAACATTTTCCCTCTGAGTTGCAGCATTAATTGCATATACGTACTTGAAGTACAATCTGCCACCATTTCAGCAGCAGGGTCTGTGCCAACAGCAGCCCCACATGGAACAATAGAAACAGGGATGTGGTTCACAGCAGGTCCTCGCTGTGTCTTAAATAGCTCACAGGAGGACAGAGATTTACAATGGCCTTCAGGAGCCTGGCTTTGTGCTTGCTGGTGTGAGTGGAAAGAGCCCTCTGAGGACCAAGCTAAAACCCAAGCGGTCAGTGAGCTGCCCCTGAAACAAGCTTCTATTTAGAAACATGATGAAGTTATTTAACAAATGAAATATCAGCGCCCCTGAAAGCCTCCCGGGATTAGCCTATTTCTAGACAAGAAATTTTCATTTCTGTGGCTCATGTGAATTGGACAGCGTCTCCAGGCACAGTCTGTTCCATGAATGAAATCACTGGACTCAGCCCAACAATCCACCGGGTTAGTCTGATAAGCATTTTACTATTTTGTTTCTTTATGTGTTTGTTCTCTAACAAAACCAACCAATGATTATAGTGGTCAATTCAATAAAAACATTTTTTAATCTGTCTTAGGCAATCTCAGACAAATAACCAATTTGATAAAAATAATTTCTATCACCCCAGTCAATTCAGTCCACAAAAGTCAATAAAATAAGACAGCTAGCTGGCCGTTAAGGGAAGAGTAAATCAGCATTCAAGGAAAGAAAAATGAGACAGCACTTCCCATGGAATATACAGCAAGAAAAAGTGCATCCTTTACCTTGGTCAAAAGGCTTGTTGGGATTCCAGTTTCTGAAATAATCATCCTATATGAGGGAAAAAAAACAGAAAACAAAGGTCAGATTTCAAGAAGCTTCTCACATAAATGCATAAAAAGCTGCCTTTCCCCCCACCTCCCAAAACACAAAGGAAAACACGAAGGGCTTAGAAATCTTTCCAAGGCATTCACGTGCAATCAAAAATTTCAATTGACTTTTTAAATTCTTGTCTTTCAAACTGTATGGATTATACACTAGGATGAGTTAATACATTTCAGCCTAATATGGAAACAGCACTGCTCTTCCTGGTTTGACAGATAACCGGAGACACCTTCTAAGTGCAAGACTTATTTGCTATCAATTATACCACTAGTGGTGATGCCTAGCTGTTCTCACTTGGGATTAAGCCTCTGTGTTTGTAACCACTGATAATTCAACTGTCAACATTTCTCCTACACGAAGACATGTAATTTTGGTGCACAGTTCCAGTTTTCTAACACTCCCCAAACCTAAAAACAGAGGGCCATTCAAATGTGAGAATTAACCACAGGCATATATTCAGCTTAATACCATGTGTCCCAAGTGTGTTAAGATAAAAACACAAAGGCTGGCCAATCTGGTTCGTTCATAACCATGTCCTTCTTGCATGAAGCTTGCCTCGATTTATGCTTCGAGGCTAGGCACTTCATTACTTTGAAAGTGCAAGGGTCCAGGTCACTCACTTCTCTATCACATTAACCTCTTCCCCACTGCTAATAACCCTTCCCTTCCAAACCTCCACTGCCCACTCTTTCTTCTCCCTGTAAGTGCTCACCCACCCCACTGCGGCCGAGCGCACCCACTCTGTCAGCTCAGCTCAACTGTCTGCAACATGCAGAGGCCTCACCCGTGGAAAACACCTCCACACCATTTTTAGGGCATGTGCCCCCATGCAGTTAATTTCCTCCTGCATATATTCAAATAATCTGCTGGATGTGTTTTCGGCTGGTACTCTGCATGCTGCAGTTCCAGAAAGCTGTCCAAAATGCGGCCTCGACGTCTCTTCTAGAAAAGTTCATTTAGATCAAAGTGCACAATTGGTTTCAACTGTGGTCCATGCCATGCCATCTCCTGCCGCCGTTTATCTCCGACACCATCTCCTGTGAATTTTATCGGCCTCTGTGTCATTCAATTACCTGGCTTTATCAGATCCTGGTTGCGTTCACCTAAGCCCTTAAATAGATTTTAGGAAACTGGATTTAGAGTAAAATCAGAACATTGCTCCTTGGGCAGTGATTCCATTTTCCAGAGCATGAATAAACATGAACGGGTTCCTCCGGATCCTGGGGATTCAGCATTAAATCATTTTTAACTCTGAGGAATTGGCCCACTTTGCTCTGGCTTTAAATTTATGGCATAACTGGTCTTCTCACCCATCTGGTTAGGAAGTCTCTGAGGTCTACACCATGAAATATCACTGAGAAAGTTTAAAAGAATCCCTCTGCCACATCTCTCTCCATTTATTATTTTAAATATAATCCTAGTCTTTTGAATTATGTGGCAGCCAGAGTTAATGATTCTAAGTTAAGAGCTGGATGATTGGTGGGAAATTTACCACTTGATTTCTCAGCTTTGATGGCCAATATACTCAGCACTAAATATAAGCAAGTGACTCAGACATTCTGCTGTCCACAAGGGCAAGAGAAGAGATAACCCAGGATGAACTCACCCTCACCACTGGAGAAAAAACAACAAAACCTCTGTCCTTCCAACTGTGGTTCATCAGTGCCCTCTGCACATCCAGAGAATGGCACCACCCAACCGCAATCTAAAATCATGTGAACTGTTTTCTACTTGAACATGCTGCTCTAATACATGGAAGTCCTTGGAAGCTTAGGATGTGTGTCTAACAAGGAAGGACTGGAGCAAAAGACAAGTTCCTTTGCTTTAATTTCACATGTCACATTCTCTTTGATATCCAAGTGAGGTTTGAGCCAGTCTCAAGAACTGAATATTCCCTAGTGATTTCAACATACGTTATAACTTGGATGGAATGTGAAGCATTCTTCTGGACCTTGCCACATTTCCAGGCTAACTATAACTGCCATTTTTACATATTTCTTGGGGAAAATCATGGTTTTAAATATAAAACCTCTAAAAGTGGCTATCTGCATGAGAATATTTAAAAACTCATTGCACATGTAATAATACTGCCTAACTGCTGCCCAAATGTGAAGGTACGCCTGAGTCAAAGCTCATTATGCAAAATGAGTCCTTCAAACAGCCTCTTGCCCAGCAAGGCCAAGTGGGGAAGGAAAATGATTTCCCTGCATCTGATTGCTTTTGACCTGCCTTAGGAAAGAGGGTGCCAAAGCAGAACCCAATGAGCTAGCAGCCCAGACAACCTTGGGTGTGACCGCTGTGGCTACAGCTGAGAGAGAGGCACCAGAGCACACTTGGGGGATGGCCACTTAGCGGTCACTACAGCAGCGAGGTCCAAATATGAGCGGCCGGAGTTTACGGATCAGCCTTCCACACTTTACCAGCCAGGTCTGCAGATATGGGCAGTCCAAGCAGCTGGGCCTGTGCCAATCAATCCACTCTGTCTCTGGGGCAACATCTGATAAGGACCATAGTTGATACCATCCAAACCCGCACAGAAAAAGCCAAAGCTAGAAGAACGCCCTTCTAGAGCTTCACCTCACCCCTGAGTCCCACTTAACAGTCAGTATGCTCAAGGGACAAAGGACGGCTGGCTGGTCATTTTTCCAGGGCTTAACATCCACGGGCACCAGCCCAGATCTTCCTTTATCTTATTTTCTGTCTAAAAATTTTAAATATAGCATATATTTTAGGTTGTCCTAAAACAGACCCGGGACTTGCTGTGCTGTTGACGCTTCTACCTCCTTTCTCACAGTGGCAAATCCCACTGTGGGAAGCAGTGTGCCAGCCCCACACCACCCAGGTGCTGCCCGGTACCTAAGTGCATTATGCTGCATGGACCCCAGAGCCTGGTCCAGAGACCAGAAAAGCACAGGACTTGAAAAGCCCTCACCTCTGATCTTTCTCCTGGCCCAATAAAGATGTGGCCTGTTAAAATTCAGACTGCGGTGGAAGGCATGGTGGACGTACTAGATCACACTCGCCAGGCGAGGTGTATCCTTCTGTGTTGGCCTCTTAACAGGTAATTTTATTTCTACTGATGAAGCTTTTAAAAATGACTTGCAAGGACCTCAGCAACAGTTAATTCTTAAAACATACACCTAAATAGAAGTTCGCATACCTAGATACAGTTATTTATTAAATTCAATAACTCCTATTAGTGCATTCTACAGGCTGAAGAGTAAAGGATAGTAGTGTTACCATGCATGTATATTTTATTGGCTACACTGCACAGGATAATTATATCAGGCCTCTGCTGGACAGGGCAGAGAATAGTCTTCCTCTAAATTCTCACCATACGAGGAAGGGCTTATTCCATTTCACGATACCACTTCAAAAATGAAAATCACCCAACTCTTTAGGGACTGTTAAAACCCGGAAGAACCTATAAATTTAAAAAGACTCTCAAATTTGAGCATACTGAGTTATGTCCAAAATCATGAAACATTCCAGGTGAGCATACAGTCATAGTAAAAACACATCCAAAGTCATTATACCTAAATGTCCATCAACAGAGGAATGTATAAAGAAGATGTAGTACATATATATATATATATATATAATGGAATATTACTCAGCCATAAAAAGGAATGAAACTGGGTCATTTGAACAGATGTGGATAGACCTAGAGAGTGTCATACAGAGTGAAGTAAGTCAGAAAGAGAAAAGCAAGTATTGTATAATAACACATATATGTGGAATCTAGAAAAATGGTATAGATGATCTTATTTGCAAAGCAGAAATAGAGACACAGACGTAGAGAACAAATGTATGGATATCAAGCGGGAAAGGGGTTGGGTGGGAGGAATTGGGAGACTGGGATTGACACATATACATTATTGATACTATGTATAAAATAGACAACTGATGGGAACACACTGTATAGCACAGGGAGCTCTACTTAATGCACTGTGGTGACCTAAATGGGAGGGAAGTCCAAAAGGGAGGGGATGTCTGTATGTGTATGGCTGATTTGCTTTGTTGTGCAGTGGAGGCTAACACAACCTTGTAAAGCAACCATACTCCAATAAAAATTATTAAAAAAAAAAAAAGCATACAGATCACAGTAAGAAAGCGACAAATGATAATGTCTAAAATGACGAAGAAGGGAGTGGTGCTGGTGGTGGAGGGAGAGACGTGGGAGTGATCATGGCCCCAATTATTTTTTTAAACCCTCCACCGCTGATCAAAAGAGGTAAAACCATATTCATTTCACTAAATAAATATCTCACTAAACACAATACTGGATCCTGTGAAATTATTGGCACCCAGTGGCTGGTGCAAAGGAATTTAACTCTGGTTTTTCAACTACTTTAGAGATACCCTGTTTTGATAAACATTCATGGGAAGCGAAATCTTTTTTAAATATATACATATATAACACATATTATATATTATATATATATATATAAGATATTAATAAGGATATATTTATCAGGACATGTTAATAAAATACATATATATACATATATACCAAAGGACATTCTGATCTATAATGCATCTTCCAAGAAAACTTTTAAGCCTCCCTACCATGAAATGATGCAAAAATATTCCTGCCATAATTTTAGTGATTAAGTCTCCTCATCATGGATGTCATAACGAATTGGAAAGTCTCTGGGTTTAGCCCATTTTGATTGGGAACCTGAATTTTTCTTCCCCTGTCCCACAGCCCCCAAACGGCCGGTGCAATTTAGCTCAACTATTCCCCAGGGGGTTGCCTTTCCAGAGATGCTTATTTCAGCTCCAAAGAGTGTCAAAACAACTCTGAGGAAGAGATGAAGTGGCACAATCAAATGGAAACCACTTTTGAGATCCAACTGCTTTACTCCCACTTATGAAGATGATGATGTAATTTATATATACCTTACAGCTTTAGCTACTACAGATCAAAGACACTTAGCTCTCATGGAACAGATCATTTCTCCTTCACATATATTTTAGCTAAGTTGGTTGAACACTGAAGTATCATCTGAAGATTACCTGAGGTAATAAAAATTACCAGCCTAGAAAATAAACGGAAGCCTCATTTGTCTCGACCAGGAGTGAGCAGTGGAGACATGTACAGAAGGAAGTAAGGTGAATTGAGGGCAGGCAGCCCCTTGGGGTCATCTGAAGACCCCCTGCAGATAAATACAAAAAGGAGAAGCATTGCCCTGCAGGGCCAGGTGGACTAAAGCCAGGTTTATAGATCCTAGATGGAGGTTAATCCCACTTTACCAAACCTCAAACCTTTACAAAGAGATTAGTTAAGGGGCTATAGGCAAACTGCTCTCCAAAGGACTCAGTGCAAACTAGTTATTTTTCACACTAACTGACTGGGGAGAACAGGAGGGAGGGGTGGCTGGCAGGTGGGAAAAGTATCTCTGAAATGATAATAGAAGTCATTGGAAATGTGAGATTTCCAGATGACATCATGTAAGTGCATCAGCTGTATGATGTAAAATTTTCCTGTAATTTCAATTTCTGTGCAGTGGAAACCCCTACTAATCACGCTGTTGAGAAATACAAAACATTCCATCTATTGGGAAGGAACTAGCTTCCCAGACACCGCCTTACCTCTGAGCTATTTCCAGTCACATCTCTGGGCAAGCAATGTGCTATCAGTCTCCTCTCCATCAGTCCTGTCCTGCCCACCCCTGGCGAAAAGCCCCAGTGACAATCCTTCTGAATGAAGCGATCGACCAACCAGCCCAGCTTGGACAGTGATTTGAGGTCCCCCGCCCCCCCCAAATCACTCCACAGACCCCACTCATGCGAACCCTGTACACCAGGGACTGGAAGCTGGGCCATTAATACATCTTCCATTGGCACATATCACACCCACACACCTGGGCCCAGGCTACTTCTGAACAGGGATGGGTCTTACTCACCTGCACATTCCCCCAGGGCAACACTCAACAGTACACAGTAAGTCCTGGCCGAACTGTATATAATTTAAGTAAGCTGTTCCAGCTTTAACATCTCCGTATCCCTGTGAAATGCCCATAACTGTTCCTGCTGTGCACCTAAGGACAGGTGGGTGTAGGTTTATACAGACACTCTAAATCACTTTCTTCCTGAATAGAGTGATTCTTTGATAAATTGGTCTGACATTTGGTATAAAGTCCTGCAGGCTTCAGACAAAATGATTTAGAAAATAACGATGTCAGTTGCTCTGCTCTTTCAATAAATAACCCACCAGTAAAACACAGATAATAACTGACAATCATACTTGTTCTGTAACTAATGAGAAAAGATAAAGCAGCAAATGGACTGTTTATATGCATTTGATAAACTGCACGCCCTGGATATACCCATGAAAAATAAATGTGTGTGGTCCTGTTTCACTGAACTAAAACAAATATTTACCACTGAGATTTAGGATTTAGAGTGAAATTTACATTTTATTTGGCAACTATTTTGATGCTATGTCTACACACAGTAGAAAAATCAAAAACCTACCTCAACTTCCTGAGTACGAAAGCATTATAAATGAGAAAAAAATAAAAGAATCACATCAAACAATAGGAAGGAATGTAAACATTTTCGATAATTGCATCAAAATTTCAAATTATCATAACATTAGAAAGGTCACAGGCAGACATTTTCCCAACCATCACTCCCTTGAAAAGGTCCCCTTGTTCACTAAGTTCATGAAAAGAACATTAGGTTCTCAGTGGAATAAGTGAAGTGCAGGGAGATCAGAGGGTCCTCTGGTGATCTGTGCCATTACTGTAGAACAAAGAGCAAAATCACGATTAAACCCAAATACACAGGCATGATTATTATCTTTGAGAATTTCAAATGATTAATTTCCTATGACACTGGTCCAAAGGGTGAAATTCAATAAAAGTCTCGAGATGACATCAGACGGCAAGAATAAAAGACCTTCTACATTTCTGACCTTGTTAGCAAAATGATCAAAATACCTGAGCTAGCCAGGAGCAGGCTTCTGAATGTCAGATGGGAGTGAAGCAGGCAGGGCTATGGTGTCAAAGACAGAGCAGACACTATGAACAGGACAGGCTCTGAAGCAGATACAGGTTCAAATCCTGCCTTGAACAGGATGGCCTTGCACAAACCCCTCAGCTTCTGAGATGCAGTCCCTTGATCCACAAAGCAAGACCACTGCACCTGCCTTGGAGGCTGGGTCACCATGATTCGCGACAATGTGGCAAAGTGACTGGCATACTACCAGGCACAAAGAAGGACTCAATAAATAAAAATGTACACTTTTATGTCCATCTCCAGAGGTTTATAATATTGAGATGTCTCAAAAACATTGAGAGAAACAGGCTTTATAGAAACAATGGCATGCTTAAAATTTCAGTAATGTGACTCTTGTGCATTTGAATCTTACCAAATAGGCCCAAATGAAGGGAGATCAGTTGCACTTGGGAACAATAATTATGAAATATTTCAAACGCATGCAGTTTTATTAGTCTTATGAATGAAGAGTGACTTAGAAAAAATGCAATGAAATATGAAAGCATGAGTTGCAAGCACATCTCTGTTTAAAGGTCAGCCACCCATTCTCTAAGATTCAGTGACCCTGTCTATTAAAAAAAGATATTACTTACACCATAGAGCTGTTCTGTATAACCAGTGAGGTGTTTTGAACCATTGTTAGCAATTACACATCATATAATTCTAAGTCAATTTAAGTTTCAATTTTGACTCACTATATCTTGTTAAGTGGACTGGACCTGCTCTGAACAGGTAAAATTTCTGCATAATCCTTAATTGACATGTAGAAAACAGAGGAAGGAACCGTGAAAAGGTCCATCTCATTGACACACCAAGTAAGACCCTTGCCGTCTTGGAGCATGTAAACCTTTACTTTACAGAAAATACAAACTGTACTTGCCTAAGGCCCAGCCCTGTCCGAGTATCATGAACTCCAAATTAATTAGGTCCCTCTATCTTTCTGAGAATGCCACTCCTACCACCCCCTAGGCTGGCAGGCCTCCATCAACATCCAGATGCTGCCTTTTGGAGTATACAACACTGGCTATAAACTATCACCACACCCCTTCCTCCCCACCCACCCTGCACGGGAGGTGCCAACCGCAGGCACTGGAAAGCAGTGGTTCTCATCCTTGACTGACCACTGGGGTCACTGAGGACCTTTCTAGACACTGATGCCTGGCACCACCTAGGAGATGCTGATTCGGTGGTCTGCGTCATGGCCTCCACAATGGGACATTTAAAGTTCCTCAGAGGATTCTAATGAGTAGCCCCCATTGGCTAAAGGAAGCCACACAACTGATTCAATCACAGTGACTGAAAGGTGACCAGGGGACGATCAGGTCCACCACAAACAGCAAACCCAGTGTGGCCCATCAGAGGCCTCCCTTCCCCCAGCTTCCAGAGCTTTCCAGAGTTAAATTCACCTTCCACTGTCAGATCTGGCCTCAACACCTCTGGGGCTCAGTACACGGTACCTCTGGGCGCTCTGCTTGCCAGGCCAGGACCCAGGCTGGACTGGTCCCTCTCCCCTCCCTCTGCCATTCAGGCATCAACCAGGCCCCCTCCCTCCCTGGATCTGTCACACCTCCCACTCTCTGCACCCACAGCCTCTCCCTCAGTCGAGCCCCCCAGCTGCCCCTCAGGTCACCACCATGTGCCCAGCCAGCCTCCACTCCCTGTACCCTGATCAGGCTGTTCTCTATGCTGCTCCCACAGGGACCCTCTGAAGGGACGCCTGCCCTCATCATGCCCCCAGTATCAAATACTCGAGTTGCTCCCCACAGCTCCCAGGCAAAGGCCAAGCCCAGGAGCAGCTTACAGGACCCTGCAAGGCACAGTCCCTGCTGAATCCTCCAGTCCCCCTGCAGCCATACCCCAGCCCACACGCTTCGCTCCAGCCCCACAAGAACCACTTCTTGGTTCTGCAACAGCCATGCTTACTTCGATCTCTGAAATTCTGCACATGCTGCTCCTTTTGTGCCTGAAATACCCTTCCTCGCCCTTCTCTGATGAACATTTGCTGCTCTATCAAATCCCAGTTTAGACTAGATGATGCTCCTTGTGCGCAAACCTCCCCGTCCCCAATCCCTCCACATCAGAGACGTCTCAGCCATGTGGTCTACACAGAGCACTGACGCAACCGCTCTGCAGTGGCCGACCACTCTCCTGCCACTCAACCACACAGCCAGCAGTCCCCACGGCCAGGGGCGAGACATCTTCACCTCCACACCTCCAGAGCCCAGCACATGCCCATCTTGCAACAGGTACTCAATGAGCACCTCCTATGAAGAAAGAACCATTCAACCTCTGTTGCTTCTTTTACACCAGGGTCTTGGGCTGCAACTCCCCAATTAATTCCCCGTTGACTCAGAACTTCAGGCTCCGTGACTTGGAGGTTTCCGGGGAAAGTGAAATGGGCAACTCCCTTCGTGTAACTTAAACTGGGGCAGTAACGGGAACCTGGCACCAGCAGGGATGACGGCAGAAGACCTTGGAGGGATCGACCAAGGAGGACAGGTGGACCCCTGCCCGACAGCCTCGCCCCACGTCTGCTAATATCCCGAGTCACCGCAAGGAACAAACAGACTTCATGACTCGGCTCGCCACGGCTGGCAGAAATCGGATGCAAGATTCAGGACCTGCATCAGGTTGAAGCTGAAATGAAAAAGTTGAAATCCAATCCAAAATATCCAAGTGATATTGATAGCAACGTTAACGTTAATCATATAGGAATAACACCAGCTACCATTTTCTGAGCGTTCCCCATGCGCCAGGCGCTGTCCAAGCCAGCTATGTTTTAGCTCACTGAACTCACATGATAACCGTGTGAGGCAGGCACAATCAGCACCCCGGTGACATAGCTGGGAAAGCGAGCTTAGAGAGATCGCATTTCTATATAAGGCCACACAGCTAGCGAGAAGCAGGAGGATTTGAACTCAGTTTTGCCTGACTCTGAAGATCATGCTCTAACCACTCCACACCGCGTTAATGGCACCATGTGAAGGGAAGACCAGTGAGGTATGTGAAGACTGGAGACCCTGGGAGACAACACGGGGCTCGTTCCCTATTGGAGATGGAACACGATGGTTGCAGGAGATGCCAAGGGACAGAGATGAGCACAGAGGCCTGAGGCCTCCCAAGAGGCTCTCTCTACCACTGCATTGACCCTTAGTACATCTGAGCCTCAGCTTTCCCGTCTGTGAAAGGGGGGATTCAAACACCTGCCTCACGGTTCTTTGTGAGCCTGGACAGCAGGTCCATCTGTCCTGTGCCTGGCCCCAAGAAAGCAGTCAGGACATCCAGATGTCCTGACCACCCCATACCCCAGATGGTTCCCCGGGCTTCAGAATCATGGCCAGCAGCACTGATGACAGCAGCCTCAGGAACAAGCCCCCCTGAGGAGCACTTTGTGGGCTCTGGACCAAACACTGCCACCACACCTGTCTGCCACCACACTCTCTGGGGCCCACTTCAAAGTGGGCCAATGCCGACATCAAGCCACTGCACAGAGGACATGGTGGCTTCGGCACCGCCCATCTCTCTGAGAAGCCACGACCACAGACTTTGCATGAAATTTTCATTAGCTGCACAGCAAGTCCTGCTGCGGTTCCTCCCAGCCCTGCCATTGAGCCTCTTCTCTTGGAAGGAACATCTGGGAAAGTTAGCAATAAAAACTCCCTCACTGTGTCCCTAAAAGCATCCTAGCAGCCTCCCTGCCTGCCCTCCTCTGCATCCTGAGGCTCTGGCCCTTGGACCATGTACACAGCAGATGCACCTTACCAAAGCCCCAGAAATATATCTGGTCAAGGTCTTTTGTCCACTTCAAAGCAATGATGTCACCATCAGAATCTGAGAGGGTTCATTTGAAATCTGCAACTTCTGAACATCTTTCCCACGTGGTAAGAGGTCACCAGAGTAGACAAGCCTGCCAAATAGACCCACACTCCCAAGCCACAATTTCCCTCTGTGATCACTGGCAAAGCTTCCACAGAGAAGGGGGAGTGTGCCCTGTCTGAGGTACAGCCACTGCTATAACTAGGGCTTGCCACAAGGGTAGAACAATCCTCTCACACTGACTGAAAACCCTCCACAGGACCCACACTCCCAAAGTCTGCTGGGTCCAACCAATCCTGGACCATGGAGATGGGCTAATTTTCCTCTCACTCAACAAGCACTTATGCAACTCTATGATGGGTGTAACCCAGTCTCTCACACCCAGCACTGCCAAATAGATGCCTGGTAGACTCAGGAGACTTAGAGAAACAGTCCCAAAGTACTTCAGCCAGGCTCCACACTTGGGAACTTGCTCACCTGGCCACTCGGACAGGTAGATGATGTACTTATGTCGTATGACAAGACAGAGAGTCCAGAGAAGCTGTAAGAGAACTGTCCTCATACCAAGATCAGTGTGCGTGAGTCCCTGACTAATGGGGATCTGTGTACTCTGTGAACATCTAGCTGTCCTGTTGCCCTCCAGGGCTGTTTCCATAATCTGTCCATGTTCAATGAGGGCCTGGGGCACCCACAGAGACAGAGCAAGGTCGAAGCTGCAAGGAACTTGGGGGCAGAGACTCGAGGACCTCAGTGCCTGAAGAGATATCCACGCCTAATCTCCAGGCACTAAGGAGCCACTTGGAGGTGGGCGGACTTGAAGGTGGATCCCATCACACCAGTACTTTCCGAAGGAGCCCAGCTGAAAGCAAGGACACCAATGAAGAAGTCCATTCTACGTGAGCACAATTATCACTTACAGCACTTGCCGCACATCTGCCTTTGCGCCAGAAAACAGACACGAAGAACACCCAGCCCTTACCCTCAGAAGCCCACAGTCTGGCCAGGGGAAAGGGAACCAGAAATGTCAGCAGATGAAGGCATAATACTACCAGGCAATGTGCTCATTATGAAAAGAAAATAGCTACAGAACACAGAGGAGGAAGCCACCAACGATTCCAGGGAACCAGGACTGACTCTACTGAAGCAGTGGGACTTACGCTGGGTCTGGAGGGACAAGGGGTTTTCCAGGCAAGGAACGTGGAGTAGGTGGGACAAGGAGCCAGCAGTTGCAATGAGCAGGACTCTTTGCTGCAGCAGCCCTCAGCTCAGGCAACAGGAGAGGAACCCTGAGCCCAGGTGCAGCCACAGAGACAGGACAATAGGAGACATCTGCTGGCTCTGCCCAGGGTCTCCAAACCACTACGGCCACACCACTAGGTCTGCCATCTGCTCTGCAACCAGAAATCCTGTAGCTGCTGTGGCTGGTCACTGGCATCACTGTGATCCGTCTACTCCAGCTGGAAGGCTGAGCAATGACACTATGTCTAGAGAAGATGCACTGACCCATGGCATGCCACCCCAGGGACAAGAGCCAGCTCACATCCTGGCCCTTCCAACCAGCAAGCGTCCCCATGCCACCTGTTACAAACATGTGTAAGTCATATGGTCCACAACTGGAACCAACTAGTCTCTGTGCCTGTCGCTCTCTCTGTCCTGCAGAGACACACTGCCAGCTTGCTCCACCTTCCTTTATTTTATTTTATTTTTTTTTTACGGTGAAATAAGCATTTCCGTTTATTTATTTATTTATTTTTTAACATCTTTATTGGGGTATAATTGCTTTACAATGGTGTGTTAGTTTCTGCTTTATAACAGAGTGAGTCAGTTATACATATATATATGTTCCCATATCTCTTCCCTCTTTGTCTCCCTCCCTCCCACCCTCCCTATCCCACCCCTCCAGACAGCCACAAAGAACCGAGCCGGTTTCCCTGTGCCATGCGGCTGCTTCCCACTGGCTATCTACCTTACGTTTGTTAGTATATATATGTCCATGTCTCTCTCTCGCCCTAACACACCTCACCCTTCCCCCTCCCCATATCCTCAAGTCTGTTCTCCAGTAGGTCTCTGTCTTTATTCCTGTTTTACCCCTAGGTTCTTCATAACATTTTTTTTTCTTAAATTCCATATATATGTGTTAGCATACGGTATTTGTCCTTCTCTTTCTGACTTACTTCACTCTGTATGACAGACTCTAGATCTATCCACCTCATTACAAATAGCTCAATTTCGTTTCTTTTTATGGCTGAGTAATATTCCATTGTATATTAAATAAACATCTCTCCCTTTGGAGGTGAGATCCCTGAGAACAAAGGCCATGCCACGTGACCAGGCTCTGGGAACCAAGACCCTGGAGGTTCCCCCTCCCCGCCCGCAGTCAATGATGACAATTAAGGGCCTATTGCTCTCACCAAGCCTTTGAAAGGTTCCACTCTTGTTTTCAGGGGACAGTGGTAGGGAACCAGGGTTCCCTTTTACCCATCTTTTAAAATCAAAGCGCTCCAGGGCAAAATTATCAGGTTACACCATTTATACGGTAACAAAACACACATCAATAAGGACATATTTATTTCTTGTGGAAGAGTACTCAGCCAGCAGAAACCATGTAATATTTTTATTTTTATGCTTTCTTTTAATTTATTATTTGGAAAATAAGAGGAATGTTAATAACAATGCAGGCCCCTTCCAGTCCTAAAATTCAATGATTCTAAATATGTCAGAGAATAAATCAAATACGCCTGACAGCTCTGTATAAATAAAGTGGGAGCAATTTTCAGACTAGCAAGGACTACAGTGTACTGGAAGAATCCAAGGAAGACCAAAGCAACAAGCTGCTTTGTCTTTGACTTTTGTTTCTGCTTCCAAATTTTAAGAGCCCAGCAAGAACACAAACAGTAGTTATGTCCTAGATCTTTAAAATCCCTTTCCTATTAAATAACTTATGAGCATTAAAGAAAGAGTCCAGTTGGGTTTTTTCACATGATGCTACTCAGAGAGAACTTTTGAAAAAAATCTCCAAGATCTAATTCTTTAGCTAAATTGCCTTCTTGTGAAAGGTGGAAACTCCTAGAAAGTCACATACAAAAACATGGGAAGAAAGAAACCAAGAAGCAATAAAAAGGACAAACAATGCAATGTAACTATCTCTTCCACTCGATAACCACACCCTCCCCATGCCCAGAGCCCACCCCTCAGAGGCCTGGGAAGAAAGAAGGGGCAGCCACGGCCACCAACAAGCATGAAGCAGAGCTGGGTCCCGCTCATTAAAATCGATCTTCTCATTTAGCCAGTTGCATGGTCACATTTTCTAGGTATCTCAACTGTCCTTAAAGAGTGCCCATGATTCACCATAAGAAGAAAAAAATACAAAAAAAGAACTAGAGAAAAGTCAAAATGGTAACAATGGTTATCAATGGCTGGAGGAATACAAGAGCTTTCTTCCTGCTTCCACTTTATTATTTTTCAATTAAAAAATAACCTGTATTACTTCATGTGTTTGTTATGTTGTCTCCTCATTCATCCATTTACCCATTCTTCATTCATTCATTCATTCAAAGTTCTATGGGATAGGGAAAATGAAGACAGCATTACCCTAACATCATGGTTGGGGCAACTCTAGCCAGAGAGGTAAAATCATTTCTAAATGAATTCACACAGCACTAAAATCTGCAGTATAAGATCTATGTACACCAAAAGATTAGACTGAGAGCTGTACTCACAGCCCAGACATGGGGAATAAGAAGGAAGAACCTCTTGGGCCATAACCTAGAACAATGACTAGGAACCTTTCCAGGCAGCTGAATGGAATCACAAGCCCTTCTAATTACCCTGTCTCTGGGCTGGCACATAGGGTAAGCATTCACTTATTCCTTTTGTCCTGGCACCCTATTAAGGAATGAAAGATCTGGAATAAGCAGGGTGTGACCTTCAGCTCACTCACCAGCACACAGCCCATGGCCCCTGCCAAAAACAGGTAGGAGAAGGACCCAGAGCTCACAGTAGAAATCATACATTTACTCATAAGGCGGTGACAGCTCCTGCAACAAACCCAAACTGTGGCTCAATTTAATAAGGCATCCGACGCTCAGATGCCTCATCTGATTTACCAGCAGGATACGTAAATCACAGCTAGAATAGGAGGCACCTTGTCAGGGCTGCCTGCTGGAATTATTTGGGAACAACACTGCATGGGTTATTTTGGTGTTGCCCACCAAAGCCTCATATGTCTGTTTCACACACCTCTCTTTTAACAAAACTCAGCTCTTAACCCAGCTTGGAGCTAAAATCAATGGCTCTGCTTCTGGATCTGAAACATAAACAAACATAAAAGCCTATGGCAGTTTCTTAACTGGTAACTCCTCTTGATGTCCACTGTCACTGCCTAAGTGATTCTGGGTAAACATTCCAACCTTTTCAAGCTTCAGTTTCTTCATCTGTAAAATAAAGGCTATGGTGCCCACTCTACTAGGATTACTGGGAGGATTACTTTGGACATAGATGCAAAATGTCCAGCATGTAGTATGCACCAAATATCCAAACATGGTCACTGCTATCTATCTATCTATTTATTTATTTATTTATGGCTGTGTTGGGTCTTCGTTGCTGTGCGCAGGCTTTCTCTAGTTGCGGCGAGCAGGGGCCACTCTTCGTTGCTGTGTACAGGCTTCTCATTGCTGTGGCTTCTCTTGCGGAGCACGGACTCTAGGCACGCAGGCTTCAGTAGTTGTGGCTCGCAGGCTCTGGAGCCCAGGCTCAGTAGTTATGGCACACAGGCTTATTATTTGCTCCGTGGCATGTGGGATCTTCCCGGACCAGGGCTCGAACCCATGTCCCCTGCATTGGCAGGTGGATTCCCAACCACCGCGCCACCAAGGAAGACCGGTCACTGCTTTTTTTAACTGACCTCATTACATCCTCTGCTGTAAGCTGATAACAGAATTTAAATAAATAAATAAATAAATGACACTAGTTTCCTCTGGATTAGTATATTTGTGATACTGCCATCCTGACCCTACAGAAATTTTTAAGAAATCAAATCTGGGTAATGGCTGCTTTGGAAAAGCAGCAGCCACTGCTCTGTGCAAAAGTGTAAATAAAATGCCACTTAAGTAATCACATTATTCATAGCTTAATGCATGTGATCCAGAGCTACAAGCAAGCATGTCTGTGGTGGATTTCTCATCTGTGGCTGCCACTGCAGCCCATCCAAGCATCTGCAGGCATCCTGACCGGGAACGTCTACATTAGCTCCTGATGGGACCCACACTCCCGCTCTCAATGGGAACAGACTCAGC